>NC_056617.1:14661288-14669222 GCF_018340385.1 Cyprinus carpio | reverse complement strand
ACAACAGAGTTTTGTAACTATTTCTGTGATGCATGAGCCTACTTCATTTCTGATGCGTTTCAGAAAGAAGTTCAGGAGGACAGACCGAAATGGCAGAAAGCACACCCTGTTAGGTTTCTTTATTTTACAACAGAGTTTTGTAACGTTTTGTTGTTATTGAGGGTGTCTTACGACCAAAACTGACAGAGTTGAATGCAAATATAGCCGAACTCACAGAACAGCCATTTTCTTTATCTTATGTGTATTTGATTTCATTAGATCACATCGTGATTATGAATCAGGATTTTTGTGCAGATTAAGGGAGAGCGGGTTATGTAATCTTAATGGGATGCTTTTTAGTCACTATTTCATATTCTTCCCGTTATCTTACAACAGAAAAATATACCAGTGAAAACAGCTTTATTGTGAATTTGGCTGCACTAAAATACAGTTTGTGAGCACTATCAAATTTTTTGTCCAATAACACTTATTATTTTCATGTTTACATTTTTTTGCAATAGCTCTTAGTATTTGCATGTGTACAGTTTCTAAAAATTGGTCTTCAGTGTTAGACTTTGAGTGAAAAGCCTATATATATATATATATATATATATATATATATATATATATATATATTAGTGGTGGGCCTCGTACTGCGCTAACGTGAGACTCTTATCGGGCGATAAAAAAAATATCGCCGTTAATCTATTCTCAAAGTTGGGTTGTTAGCTGGGTCTATACTACACAAGCTATGATGACTTTCACCGTGATAGTTTAGTAGTGCGGATGTATACCTAGACGAATTGCACTGTAGGGGGCGAGAATGAGTCTTCTTCGAACCTGTGTGTATGCCTACTGTGAAATTACCCCCCAAAAAAAACCTCGACAAGACTTAAGCCTGTTTCACACATACTCCGTCTGCAGTGCGTATGCAGTCCATGTGCATTACGTATGTGGTGCAGAAGCAGCACGGAATCATTGTGCTTTCACAAAGGACGCGTTTGCAGTCCGCTACTGATCCACGTTTGTTCATCATTCTATATTTTAAACCATGTTAAAAAAAACAAATAAAATTGTGACTCTTATCACAGAACAGTAACAGTCTTTCATAATCATAGACATTAGTTTAAACTTAATAAATATGAACAACATATTATTCATGCATTTGACTTCTAGGTTTGTATAATAAGCTGCTCAAGCAAGTGGCAAAACATTTAAAACACAACAATTAGCCTACATTTCTTGTTGGGATATCGCAAATAGTTAAAATTAAAGCACCGCTGACAGAAACCCCAGCTAACACACGACGTAACAGTTACATATAACGTATTGGTAATTTTTGGTAATTCCGTGATTTACCAATTGACAACGTAACTACGACGTCGCATGCCCGTAATTTTATTACCATCACATTACCAACTCACAACGTCATCAGTACGTCCTTCCAACGTGACAAGATAACCAAGAACGTCCCAGATAGGTTCTCTTTTCGTAATATATTGGTAACTTCATGACTTATTGGCAACGTACCTACAACGTCGTATGCACGTAATTTCATTACCATAATTTGTGTACGTGCTTTATATGCTCTCTGAGTATAGTGATATTTAAAAAGTGTAATTAAACTTCAGACACAAGATTAAACACAGGGTTGCCAACTCTCACGCATCTGGCGTGACACTCACGCTTTCAGCATCAATCTCACGCACACGCAAGAAATGTCATGCCAAAATCCAGTTTTTTCCCCTCTCAATCCGTTAATTTTCTGTTGATGACTAGACCACAGCGTATTAATGACAGGAGAGGAGTTTAAGGCCCACAGCTGTTACATCTCCCTACAACGTTCTCGCTGCAGTATTCTCTGATCGTTGATTGGCTGAAAACCTTGCACCTGAATTAGGTATAGAGAATGACAAGTTGTGCATTGCTTGAACTGCTGCTTTACTGTTACTGTTTACTGACAAGGACGATGGCAGATTCAGTTATTGTCTGATTGTGTAAAACTTGTGGCTTGCTCTTAAGGAAAGGAAAAGATGAACCCTTTGACTGTCAAAATCTGGGAGACCAATGGGGTTGCCCATAGATTTTTAGATATGGGAATAACAACTGGAGAAGGCTGTGGCACTGCGGCAACCATATTCAGCAAGATGGACTCTGTGTTGAAAGGGCACAGTATACCATGGCAGAATTGCATTGCTCTTTCTGTGGACAATGCCAGCGTCAGCATGGGAGACAGGAACTCTATCAAGTCAAGGGTGATGAAAGAAAACCCTTCAGTGTTCATCCTAGGTTGCCCTTGCCACATAGTGCACAACAATGCCTCTGCTGCTGGTGCCGTGTACAGTGAGGTAAATTTCTCAGTTAGTCTAGTCATAGCATTATAAAGATGATGTAGTTCAAGCTCAAATAAGAAACCACATAATGTCACAGACTATTACATGAAAGAAAATGTTAATCTGGTGTTCCTTAGGAAACCTGTCCCATTTGTGTTAGCATTCTTTCTTTAAAGGCTAAAAACACAGACTTGGGCCCACCTGAGACTTTATTAGCTCTCGATGGCGCCGCAGACGGCTGCTTCAGTGCTTGGCTCTCCAGTGTTTGTACTGTTTTTGTTCGTTTTTCCTGTTTTTTGTTTAACAAACACGATCAGTTTCACCAGGGAAGAACTGCTGAACATTCAGCAGAACACACCACAAGATCTTTTACCGGATTTCAATTATTCAGACGTTTTACTGAACGTTGTTGTCGGCGGAGCAGCGGCGCTGATCAAACGCTTCAGGACGCGCAAACGGGGGAAGCGAGCTGGTGCGCTCGTTAGACTCAGGAAGCGCGGATTTCGAACGCCGTTGCCTAGCATCCATCTGGCAAATCTCCGCTCTCTACCCAACAAAAAACGGACGAAATCCTTCTGCTCTCTCTCGGACAAATAAGGATTTCTCACACTCTGCTGCTCTGTGTTTCACGGAAACCTGGCTCAATGACGCCATACCGGACAGTGCGCTCCATCTGCCGGGCTTTCAGCTGTTCAGAGCGGATCGCGACGCAGAATCAACGGGGAAATCCGCGCGGCGGCGGGACATGCTTTTACATCAATGAACGGTGGTGTACAGATGTAACTTTGTTAAAGAAGATGTGCTGCTCAGATCTCGAAACACTCTTCATTAACTGCAAGCCGTTCTATTCGCCGCGGGAGTTTCACTCGTTCATTCTGGTGAGTGTTTATATCCCTCCGCAAGCGCACGTAAGTCCGGCTTATACAGAAACTCGCTGACCAGATTACAGAGACAGAACAACAACACCCGGACTCTGTTTAATCATTCTTGGGGATTTTAATAAATCAAATCTCTCCCGTGAACTGCCAAAATACAGACAGCATGTTACATGTCCCACCAGAGACAGTAATATATTGGATCACTGTTACACCACAATAAAGGATGCATATCACTCTGTTCCACGAGCAGCTTTGGGACTGTCTGATCACTGTCTGGTTCATCTTATACCAACCTACAGGCAGAAACTTAAATCTGCTAAACCTGTAGTAAAGACTGTAAAGAGATGGACCAACGAAACAGAGCAGGATTTACAAGCCTGTTTTGACCTCACTGATTGGAGTGTTTTTGAAGCTGCTACCACCAATCTGGACGAAACTCACAGAGACCGTAACATCATATATTAGTTTTTGTGAGGATATATGCATTCCTACCAGGACTTATTTAACATTCAACAATGATAAGCCATGGTTTACAGCAAAACTCAGACATCTTCGTCAGGCCAAAGAGGATGCCTACAGAAATGGGGACAGAGTCTTGTACAATCAGGCCAGGAACACACTGAACAAAGAGATTAGAGCGGCTAAAAAGACCTACGCTAAAAAGTTGGAAGACCAGTTTACTTCCAACGACTCAACTTCAGTGTGGAGTGGACTGAGAGCCATCACTAATTACAAGACACCATCCTCCTGCACTGAGGCTAATCAACGACTTGTTAACGACCTGAATGAGTTTTATTGTAGATTTGAAACCCCCAACACCCATTCTGACCATCTCTCTACACAACCGTTAACACCTCCTGCAATCCCCCTCTCCACACCTCCTGCTCTTCAAATCTGTGAAGATGATGTGCGCCAGGTCTTCAGGAAGAACAAAAGAAGAAAGACACCAGGCCCAGATGGCGTTACACCAGCCTGTTTGAAAACCTGTGCTGACCAGCTGGCCCCCATCTTTTCACAGATCTTCAACAGATCTCTGGAGTTGTGTGAAGTGCCTTCCTGCTTCAAACGCTCCACCCATCATCCCCATTCCAAAGAAACCCAAGATTACAGGACTTAACGACTACAGACCTGTGGCTCTAACATCTGTCGTCATGAAGTCGTTTGAAAAAACTGGTTCTGGCTTATCTGAAGGACATCACTGGACCCTTACTGGACCCCCTGCAGTTTGCTTACCGAGCAAACAGGTCTGTGGATGATGCAATCAACATGGGATTGCACTTCATCCTGCAACCATCTGGACAAAACAGGGACTTATGTGAGGATCCTGTTTGTGGACTTCAGTTCGGCTTTCAACACCATCATCCCAACAGTCCTCCAGACCAAACTGACCCAGCTCTCTGTTCCTAGTTCTATCTGTCAGTGGATCACCAGCTTTCTGACAGATAGGCAACAGCTAGTGAGACTGGGGAAATCCATGTCCAACAGCTGCTCCACCAACACTGGTGCCCCTCAGGGATGTGTTCTCTCCCCCCTGCTCTTCTCGCTGTACACCAACGACTGCACCTCAAAAGACCCCTTTGTCAAGCTCCTGAAGTTTGCAGACGACACCACACTCATCGGTCTCATCCAGGACGGTGACGAGTCTGCTTACAGACAAGAGGTTGAGCAGCTGGCTGTCTGGTGCAGTCTTAACAACCTGGAGCTGAACACGCTCAAAACAGTGGAGATGATCGTGGACTTCAGAAGAAACCCCCCTGCACTCCCCCCACTCACCATCATGAACAGCACTGTGGCTGCAGTGGAGTCACTCAGATTCCTGGGAACCACCATCATCAGGACCTGAAGTGGGACAATCACATTGACTCCATTGTTAAAAAGCCCCAACAAAGGTTGTACTTCCTTCGCCAGCTGAGGAAGTTTAACCTGAAGTTCAACAGGAGCTGCTGAAACAGTTCTACTCAGCCGTCATTGAGTCTGTCCTGTGCACTTCAATAAACTGTGTGGTTTGGTTCAGCTACAAAATCAGACATCAGAAGACTACAGAGAACGGTTCGGACTGCTGAAAGGGATTATTTGTACTCCCCTGCCCACCCTTCAAGAACTGTATACATCCAGAGTGAGGAAAAGGGCTCAGAAAATCACTCTGGATCCCTCACACCCAAGTTACCCCATCTTTGAACTCTTGCCATCTGGCCGGCGCTTCAGAGCCGCAAATACCAGGACAGTCAGGCACAAGAACAGTTTCTTCCCCCAGGCAATCTACCTCATGAACAGTTAAATGTTCCCCACTTATACAATAAAAAATGTGCAATATCCTTATATTTATTTGTTACCCCTTCATCCTAGTACATCCCTGCATCTTACTCAATCCAATTCCATTATCATTTATAGCACAATTGTTTATACACTTATTTATCTGCAAAGGGTTTTTATTTTTTATTTTTTTTGACTGTGTGTTGTTGTCTTTTGTGTACTGGAAGCTTATGTCACTAAAACAAATTCCTTGTATGCGCAAGCATACTTGGCAATAAAGCTCTTTCTGATTCTGATTCTGATTCTGATTCTGATTAAAAAGAAAATAAATCCTTCCAGATCACAGGGTTCGATGTTGAGGACCTGGCAGTAGATGTGGGCTTTTGGTTCAAGGCTAGCACCAAACGCAAGAACATATTGGATGGTAATTCACCCATTTCAATTCTCAAGATATAGTTTGCATACAGATATAGTAATACAATGTTTTTTTCTCTTAAATCATTGCACTGCTTGATTGCTGTAATCTATATTTTTCATCATCACAGAGTTCTGTACCTTTTGTGACACAAGCTACATGGAGACACTGCTGCATGTGAGCACAAGATGGCTTAGTTTGGAGATGGTGGTCAGTCGGATTCTACGTCTCTATAAAGCACTCAGGAGTTATTTGGAAGCATCCGTAAGTATAAGCCTAGTTTTGATGATTTGTGAAAAATATTTGATGAATGATATTTCCATCTAATGTTGGTACAATGTATCATTTTTCTTTGCAAAAATGTTTTTTGGTTTGTCACAAGTTGACACAGTTGCAAGGAATATGAGAATGTTTCAAATCATTATTAATTTTTTTGGATGTGCCTGTTCTTTAACTCCACAGATGAAAAGCAAGCCAGGTGTGTCAGGCTGCGTGAAGTGTTTCAGGACCCAATGTCGGAGATCCATCTCCTATTCTACCAGTCGACATTGATAATATTTACACATTTCAACCTGCTCTTCCAGCGGCAAGACCCTTGTGTCTATCTCCTTCATGAACAAGTACATAACACTTATTGTTGCATTTAGTTTGTTATTTGTAGTTGCACTCTCAAATATATTCAAAGTTATTTGTCTACTATACTATTAACTTAACTATTTTAGAGTTATTTTAGCCCTGTGCCTTAAGTAATTGTGCAAATAGGGATAATTTTCAAGGGGGTATATTTTTTAGGGTAATGTGTGAGAGTCTGTATTTTCGATAACCTAAGACTTTAACTTTTATTTGTGCATTCAAGATCAGGTTTTTCATCAAGAAACTCCTGTCCAAGTTCTTGAAACCAGGAGCTTTCAGAGGGGTCAATGTGGACACAGTGGACCTCAGGGATGAGGAGAGCCAATTGCCAGGTGAATATTAGGAGTAACAAAAACAAAGGTTTTATATAAAAATTTTATTGAATGCAGGTCTTCTGTTACTCTAAGCACTAAATTATCCATACATACCTTTTAGATTCTCAGCTTGGTGTTGGCTTCACAACAAGGACGACATTAAACCGTCTTGTGGAAGCAGGTGATATCTCCAAAGACTCTGCTAAAAAGTTCCATGTTGCAGCCAGGAGCTTTTTTGTGTCAAAGCAGTCGAGTATGCCACAGCTAAGCTCCCACTACATGACCCTGTGTTGGAGCATTCAAGATTTGTTGAATTTCAGACAAAAATGGATACTATGCTTGGGATTGATGTGCCTATTAATTTGTTCATAGGTATGTATACAACCATTGGGCTGTAGATGATATTGGTTTATTTCTGTTTCTGTTGCAAAGATACTTTTGTCTCAAAAGCAATAGTATCTCTGTTTTTAGATGCTCAACCATCTCTCTGCCCTACACACCAACCAAGGGAAGCAGGACCAGCTGAATGATGAGTTCCTGAGTATCAAATGAGGAGGAGGCGGATAATCCAGCAGCCATCTGGGGAGAAGCAGTCATCCGGGAGACACAAAACGAGGATGAGGTGTACCACAGGAGGACCGTCTAGGGGGATACCTTGGAAGTCTGAAGAATCGTTAGGCCACAGTGGCATTTTAAAAGTCCCCCAACAAATTATCAAAGGGTTGCCCAGATTTGTGTTGAGTCTGCCACACTCAAATGCGGATTGCAGAGCGGACCTTTTCAGTTATTGGCCTGAAACAAGACTCGGACACCTAGGACTCAGACTGTCACTTTGATGGCACCCGTCTAATCAATCCTGACAATGACAATTGAGCAGCTTTGTAACCCTGTCAGATTGAGACCCTGCAGCGGTGGGAAGCAGGCCCACAAAAAACTGCCACTGTGGCATACCACAGACTAATTCGGAATTTGTGGTTTCTGGGCAAGTGGAGTAGTAACTATTGTGTGTCCTTTTTGTTTTGATATTTCTTATTGTTTCGATATTGTTGTTTTACATATTTATTTAATCACCTTTATTTTTGTTCCTTTTATCTTATTTTTTTTTATAGTGCAATCAATAAATTAATTT
>NC_056617.1:14613798-14659795 GCF_018340385.1 Cyprinus carpio | reverse complement strand
ATAATAAAATAACACTGGTCTGTTCCCCGAATAGTGACGTCAAAATATAAATTTAATGCATGTTCTAGAAAAAAAATCTGATTGTGATTAAACTAGAAAAATGCTAAATTAATAAACAAAAAAAAAATAAAGTTTGGGCTCAAAATCATTAGATCACTCGCACCCAAAGCAGTTATTGTAAATGAAACAATCACAGATAATAGTTTTGATGTACTCTGCTTGACTTAAACCTGGCTAAAACCAAATGATTATATTGGTCTAAATGAGTCTACTCCACCAAACTACTGTTATAAACATGAGCCCCGTCAAACTGGTCGAGGTGGCGGTGTTGCAACAATATATAGGTAGTGATAGTTCTCAGTGTTACCCAGAAAACAGAATACAGTTTAATCATTTGAATAATTCTGTGAATGTTACACTGTTCCAGATATGCAAAAGACATTATGTATTCTTGGTTGGTCCTAGAGGAGTGACAGAGGGCAACTTATCCCAGAGAGAGACCGAGGATGGGTTCACGAGAAACTAGCGGAGACAAGATTTTTTAAACTTTTGTGTTAAAGAAATACTCAATGATGAAATATATAGGGAAAAATTTGTCTTATTCAACTGAAAAACCCAAAATGCAAAAAAATGTGGTGCATTTGAAATCAATAGTACTTTATGAAATTAAAACCTCTATTTTATACCTTTTTATGCAGGTATAAAAACAAACATGTACACACTGCAAAAGGTTGGCCACACAATCAACTGACAGGGAAGTAATTGCACAAAATAAGATAGTATACATAAGTATATATGTAACTTATATTTATTATAGTCTCATACAAAATAAATAATAAACAACACAAATAATATCCCTGTAAAGTTAGCAGCAGTCAAGTTTATGTTGAGTGTAAACTGATTTGCCATATCTAAAAAGAAAAGACGTTTTTCCCATTTATTTTTCTTCAACTCCTTTTAAATAGTCTATAACATTTTAACATCAATTTATTCAAAGTTTAACACAAAAAAAAAACCCATGTTAGGGTGACTATGGAAATGTTTGATTTTTTCTCACCATTTTAATTATTATTATTGTTACCAAATTCTGTGTTTTAGCATCATGTCTACTACAGATTTGAATGCATAACACAACTTATTATTCATTCACAAAAACAAAATAAGCATGTTTTTTAAATAGTTTTTTTGGGGGTTCCAGTGGAAAAACCTGGCCATAATGCTGTATGATAGGTGTGAGATTCGTTAAACTTGATTTGCGTGTATACATTGTTCATGGGAATATTGATATGATTCACGTAATTATTGGTAGTGGTTTGGATAGAGCAGGTCAGATGGTATTTTACGGTCCCACTTTGTATTGGAGTCCCCTTACATAGGTGTAGAAATGCATTAAGGCAGAAAACATCGTAATTTTCTCACACATATAATCTATAGAGTCCCATTGCCAATGATTTAGGAAATGATCGTTCCAAGCAAGTTCGGAGGCAAAGCCCCTCCCTTCCTCAAGCCTACTCTGCTCTGATTGGTCAGGCTGGCCCAAATCTGGTGGTGATCGGCCCAGGATGAGTCCCTGCAGCCAGGTTAGCCAGCGCTACATGCAAAGCACCTTACATAAAACAATAATATAGGCAATCGTTCTTATAAGACATAAAATACAAAAAACAATTATGCAAGTGAACCGTGCCCACAGACTAAAGTTTAGTGCTAAACTGTGAACACTAGGTGGATACGTAGACGAGTGTAACGTGACAACTGATTAAACAATACAGTTTGCTAAACCAAAAGATGTCTACTGTAATGTGTTGAAGAACGACAGACAAAAAGCTGCTGGTCCTTAATCCGAACGCAGACCAGTTGTATCCAGGAGCACCAGCCGAAATCAATCATCTCTCCGCATTAACCCTGTAATGCCAGGCAGCACAATAAACAGCCCAGGTCACAATTATTCTAAGTCTGTGTTCTACACTACATCTTTATTATTAAAACAAAGTAATTAGAACAGTCAGTCTACAAATAACGACATATCTTAATTCACCTGAAATTTTAGAAACTTCAGTAAGGACAGTAATATAGTGCTTTACCTGGAACACTAAAGGCACTGGTTTACATCAACATATGGCACAAAAAATTATATTTTGGGCACTCAGGTTGAAAATGTACACCTAAACGTATCAATCGTACTATTACAGGTCGTGGTTCAGAGAGGTGTTAGTCCAAAATAAGAAGATTAGAAGCCAATGAAGATAAAAGCCCAGATTGAGAAGCAGTTCTTGTAAATGCAAGCACACAACAAAAGGCTCGAACTTGTATTTCTGTGGTATCTTTGACCAAAGCGTCATCTCAACATGATGTAAAACGCACTACTAGCAAAAGTGTTGTGGGCAGATCAGATGCGTATTTCAGTGTTCGTATTTGTGGGTGTTGTGGCAGATCAGCGTTCGATTTTGCGGGCAGGCGGGATTATGCAAAGTGTACAGTGGACGTAAGGCAAACAGGCCAAAGAGTCGAAAATTATAACGACTCGGTTACGGCGATTCAGAACGACTCTCTCTTTTGAGAGACAATATCTTTATTTAGCATGCCTTTTTTGATTAAACAACTTTGCAGATTGTTGTAATTTAAGGATAGTACGTAATAAACTGCAAAAAGAGAGATTTTCAAAATAGGTTGTTGGCAACTTGTGCAATGCGGAATTTGTTTACTGTAGGAGTTCTTCCAGTCTCAAGTACCACCTAAACGCAAAGCATCCCTTAGCTAATGCGGAAGATGCCGAGCCAAGCAATGTAGCGCAATGGAAGAGTCGTCGTCAAACTACTATGTTTGAGTGCAGCACAGCTCTATCCAGTGGCGGATCTAGAGATTTTTTCCTGGGGTGGCAAAGGGGTGGCATGAGGTTTCATGAGGGGGGCCATGGACATTATTCATAATTTAAAATGCTACGGTTTTCATTGAATGTGTTTTGTTCTCTACACTACATTACACGGAGTGGGAGTCAAATCAGAGATGTAGCTGGGTTTTTGGAAGGTGTGGGTCTTAATTTGTGAATTGTGGACCCTTTCTCTGTGTTATCACTATCAACAGTCTGTGTAGTCTGTACTTAAATTGTACTGTGTGAAAAAGCAATTCTTGGGGGTATGCTCCCCAGGAGATTAAAAAAAAAAAAAGACCCCTCAAATGATGTCTTCTAGAGAGTTTTGAGGAAATATGGACAGATTTAGTCATACAACATAAGCCATCAATAGATTTAGGTTATCTGGATTGAAACAAGATTATAATGCAGGATAGTTGCAATGATAACCATGACTGTCAAAACATTTCCCTCTGATTCAGTAAAGACTCAGTGAAGTACCTTTTTAGTCAAACATTATTTTTGGATTTAAGTTGTGCATCAACAGCTTATGATATCTCAGTTTAATTTGCCATGTCGACCATTTTTCAAAATTGGATAGTCATAGATGCTGGGAAAGTGGATGCATGCCAATTTTGTGACAGCAGTAGTTTAAACACACACAAAGAGCTAGACCAGTGGTTCCCAACCTTTTTCAACTCGCGGCCCACACAACCAAACACATACAGTACAGGTCAAAAGTTTGGAAACATTACTATTTTTAATGTTTTTGAAAGTTTAAAAAGCTATGTTTTTAAAATATAAATATTTTGTAATAACAATATACACTACTGGTCAGTAATTTGGGGTCAGTAATTTTTTTTAAATAAAATCAATACTTTTATTCAGCAAGGATGTGTTAAATTGATAAAAAGTGATAGTAAAGAAAATATATTATTAGAATATATATTATTAGAAATTTTTTTTTTTTTTAATAAATGCAGTTCTTTTTAACCTTTTATTCATCAAATATATTAGACGGCAGAACTGTTTCCAACACTCATAATAAATCAGAATATTAGAATGATTTCTAAATGATCATGTGATAGACTGGATGTTACATGTGACACTGAAGGCTGGAGTAATGATGCTGAAAATTCAGCTTTGCATCACAGGAATATATATATATATTTTTTTTAAAGTATATTCAAATAGAAAACTATTATTTTAAGTTGTAATAATATTTCACAATATTACTGTTTTTTTCTGTATTTTTGATCAAATAAATGCAGGATATATAAAAATAACAAACATCTTACAAAATGAATCTCGAAAACAACATATCCAAACTTTTGACCTGTACTGTATGTTTGCGCGGCCCACTGCAAAAAAAATTAACTGACCCCGCTATTGTTGGGTTAATAACTTAGTACTCAGAAGCTAGATTGTTAACTGTATTTATTGAATGAACTAGGGCTGTGCGATATGAAAAAAACAAAAAAAACTATCGTGATTTCTTTGATCAATTTTGCGATTTCTATTTTAATCACAATTTTGACACACAGATATGCTTTACAGTCATAAATGCATTCAGGATTAATTTGAAACATATTTCCAAAAGAAAACCAATTAGAGCTTTATCAAAAGGTTGTAACGTCTCTAGAACAGATGTAAGTCAAAATAATCACTAAGTAAAGGTGTGACAAAATTTCTAGACCTATGGCAAAAAATATAAATAAATAGCCTAAATCCTGTGTCCAGGGACTTTTTTTCTTTTTTGCCATACTTTTTTCATAGAGCTCATTAATTGTAGCGGTGCCTCAGGTGTTGAAATAGATTTGTTATACATTATACAGGTTCACACGTAGGCCTACTCTGTCAGCAGTGCGTATACAGTATGTGTGTGCGGTGCAGAAGCAGCAGCGAGAGCGCATTAATGTAACGCGAAAGCACATTAAATTAATGCACGAGCGTGAATCTCTCTGTTCGCACGCAGATTCCCTGTCACAAAACCAAAAAAACAAGACCAGATACACGCTGCTCACTCCTCTCGTCCAGTTTCTATCTGCTCTCGCCCGGTGACGATTTCTATCGCACAGCCCTAGAATGAACTGGCAATGAACAGAAAATAATGACTTAGACATTTTTCCATATATTAATAATATTATTATTTATTTTAATAGTGGTTGTTGCAGGGTTAACTGCCTGCTTATGGACTTTCTCGACTTGGTTTCAAACTAACCTCTAAACTCAAACTGTCAAACTGCTAACTGCTTATCAACCTCTCTTCTCCGAGACACTGCGTACTGCAGACAGATGCACTGTGCAGCCTGCCCTGCTGCCACTGACTGCTGAAATTTCGCAGGGGTCGCTGCTGGTGATGGGTGAAATCATTGTGACTGTGAGGGGGAGGCGATTCTAAATCGTCGATTTCTGTTTGAGAGGAGTTTGGTGCGGGTCTCCTTGGCCTTCAACGTGAAGGCTATGAACATAAAATATACTAAAAAAATATTATCTGATTTATAAATGGGGTGGCAACAGGGGTTTGCCACCCCGTAGATCCGCCTCTGGCTCTATCAGTACTAACAAGTACATCTTATTGAACATAATTTGAATGTCTTCGGCAGAATTCAAATGAGCCATTTTAATCTAGATTAATTCCAAGATTACAGTGAGATTAATTTGGATTAAAAAAATTTATCTATGCCCACCACTAATATATATATTATATATATATATATATATATATATATATATATATATAACAGACTTGCGAACCCAACCATCCATACACAAACAAACAACAACAACAAAAACTCCACCTTGCAAGCATAAACATGCACATGCAAACAAACAATACACTTTTCACTCATACACATACAGGTCCTTCTCCAACAATTAGCATATTGTGATAAAAGTTAATTATTTTCCATCATGTAATGATAAAAATTAAACTTTCATATATTTTAGATTCATTGCACAGCAACTGAAATATTTCAGGTCTTTTATTGTTTTAAATACTGATGATTTTGGCATACAGCTCATGAAAACCCAAAAATTCCTATCTCAAAAAAATTAGCATATCATGAAAAGGTTCTCTAAACGAGCTATTAACCTATCATCTGAATCAACTAATTAACTCTAAACACCTGCAAAAGATCCTGAGGCTTTTAAAAACTCCCAACCTGGTTCATTACTCAAAACCGCAATCATGGGTAAGACTGGCGACCTGACTGCTGTCCAGAAGGCCATCATTGACACCCTCAAGCGAGAGGGTAAGACACAGAAAGAAATTTCTGAACGAATAGGCTGTTCCCAGAGTTCCCAGGGAAGTCTGTGGGAAGGAAAAAGTGTGGCAAAAAACGCTGCACAACGAGAAGAGGTGACCGGACCCTGAGGAAGATTGTGGAGAAGGAACCTGATTCCAGACCTTGTGTAACCTGCGGAAGCAGTGGACTGAGTCTGGAGTAGAAACATCCAGAGCCACCGTGCACAGGCGGTGTGCTTTTGAACCAGAAACAGCGGCAGAAGCGCCTGACCTGGGCTACTACAGAGAAGCAGCACTGGACCTGTTGCTCAGTGGTCCAAAGAACTTTTTTCGGATGGATGAAAGCAAATTTGCATGTCATTCGTAAATCAAGGTGCCAGAGTCTGGAGGAAGACTGGGGAGAAGGAAATGCCAAAATGCCTGAAGTCCAGTGTCAAGTACCCACAGTCAGTGATGGTCTGGGGTGCCATGTCAGCTGCTGGTGTTGGTCCACTGTGTTTTATCAAGGGCAGGGTCAATGCAGCTAGCTATCAGGAGATTTTGGAGCACTTCATGCTTCCATCTGCTGAAAAGCTTTATGGAGATGAAGATTTCGTTTTCAGCACGACCTGGCACCTGCTCGCAGTGCCAAAACCACTGGTAAATGGTTTACTGACCATGGTATACTGTGCTCAATTGGCCTGCCAACTCTCTCCTGACCTGAACCCCATAGAGAATCTGTGGGATATTGTGAAGAGAAAGTTGAGAGACGCAAGACCCAACCACTCTGGATGAGCTTAAGGCCGCTATTGAAGCATCCTGGGCCTCCATAACACCTCAGCAGTGCCACAGGCTGATTGCCTCCATGCCACGCCTCATTGAAGCAGTCATTTCTGCAAAAGGATTCCCGACCAAGTATTGAGTGCATAACTGAACATAATTATTTGAAGGTTACTTTTTTTGTATTAAAAACACTTTTCTTTTATTGGTCGGATGAAATATGCTAATTTTTTGAGATAGGAATTTTGGGTTTTCATGAGCTGTATGCCAAAATCATCAGTATTAAAACAATAAAAGACCTGAAATATTTCAGTTGGTGTGCAATTAATCTAAAATATATGAAAGTTTAATTTTTATCATTACATTATGGAAAATAATGAACTTTTATCACAATATGCTAATTTTTGGAGAAGGACCTGTACACACGCACACACATTCACTCACAAATATTAATAAATATCACTCACTCAAATCACCTCTCTCTCTCTCTCTCACACACACACACACACACACCACAAACACATACAGATTAATAATGTACAATAGTCAATACACCTTATACAAGATTTGTGTGATTCAATTATTTTCAATTTTTTCTTATTGTTAATCTTGTGTTAAAAAGGAAGGCTCTAACTTCCCTTACAAAAAATAACTGCAGTCCAATGAAGTATAACTGTAGATTTGCAGTATAATGAAGTATATAACTGCAGTTCAATAAAGTTCAACAGCAATAAAACTGCAGTCCAATGAAGTGCAACTCTAGATTTGCGGTGTAATGAAGTACAGATACAATATAACTGCAGTACAATGAAGTACAATATTAGATTTGCAGTATAATGAAGTACAGATACAATATAACTGCAGTACAATGAAGTGCAACTGTAGATTTGCAGTATAATGAAGTACAGATACAATATAACTGCAGTTCAGTGATATGCTGAAATGCATGTGAAGATTTCAGATGCAAAAACTTATAAGTCTGTCTGATTAAATTGATTTTATTTATTTTTTATGAGCATTTTTTAAATAAAGTTCCTATGATTAGGTCCAGTAATTTCACTTTAACGGCAAAGAGGTTATTTTCATTGCTACTGAAGTCTTCATGTATAGGCTCTTTGCTGTATTGTGCAACATGTAGCAAGTGCTGTGGTTACAGTATTGGGAAGTTTTTTTTTTAAATCATTTATTATTATTATTATTATTATTGTTGGTGTAATGTAGGCTTCCTATGAAATATTCGTATAAAATATTTTTTTACAAAAAAATATTTGCCTATGGAATATTTCACCCGCATAGATTAATGCATGTGAGATCTTCCTTCGTGCCAACGGTCGTTGACCTGACAACGAGTCTCAGCTGATTACTGTTAATGGTAAATCAGCGTCTTTTCCATAGTGTCTACCGCAGGATGAATATAAAAGTATAACTATCACAATTAAAGCACAAACACATAACAACATTACACCCCAAGACCGTTCACAAGTGTGAGAAAAGAGAAGAAACGGTTTCCGGAAGAGAAGTTCATCAGGAGAGATGGAGAGTTGACTTTGTCGAGTCATCCAGTTTAGAGTATAATATCTAATGTCCTCATATATCTTTAGTTATCATTTTTCACTGATCTGTAGCGCACGCGTGTCAGTGCGTGAGGTGCTTACTATAGCACAGAACACACAGAAGTCTGATAGAAGACAAAACAACTGGTTTAATGCTGTTTTTACTACACTTTTACTTATATTATAACAAATTATAATTATAAAATCTTCAAATCTAATCTAATAAAACATCAACATCTCAATCCAACTAGTGACATAACCAAGTTGCATGTAATTATGCAATTTAGTTATAAGCAGATCTGTAGAAATTATTCATGTCATTGTCCAGCTCAGTTCAGTTCTCATTCCAATGGCATCAGCACATCATTTATAATAATGGAATGAACAAAATTGAACTGAATATACTGTTTGTTGTTTATTCGGTTTCTAGGAGAGCGTCAACTCATTAAAAAGTGTACAGTGTACCCCTTTTTTGCCATCAGAGGAAGCATTAGGAGAGAGGAGAAGAGAGACAGTGAAAAGGCACTCGACAGATGTTGGTGAGACTTTATTTCTGGAAATGCATTAAAGGTCACTCACATTCTAGTTAGCCACAAATGTAAACCTGAATTTAGATAGTATTTAAATTAGATTAATAACTCCAGCTACTTGCAGGCCTACAGTCCTGTATATTTAACACTAAATTGTGATGCAGCCTAAAATCATAATCACACCATGTTCATTTGTTAGCCAGAGGGGAACTGATCCTTAAACTAAACATACACCCCCCACCCCCGCCATTCTGTCCCCTGATGGTGTTTGTGTTCCTTGCCACTGATGACTTTTGTCTTGCTTATTTGTGAATACATAATATTCAGCAATATTATTGATCTGACTCTCCTCTGACACCATTGGATGAGGACTGAACTGAGCCAGATGATGACAACACTGATTTCAACTGAACAATGACACTTTTTACTGTTTAGAGCTGCTTCGCAGCAGAAGTGAATTCTGTTTGCATCATTATTTTTCTTTTTATCACTGTAAAGTTATTAAAATATATCTTACAATATACTGAATATACACAAAAATAGAATAAATCTGGATTTTTTTTACAGCACTGTACACCAGCATTTATGTTCAGTAGTGTGGCATTAATGTGTGGAAATTGACTTTTTTTTTCATTGTGTGATTGTTATTTTTAGGAAAATGCACTGGTGACAAATAAAAAAAGAGGACCAAAAATATAATTCAACAGAAGATGATGGCTGTGATGGAACAAGCGCTCAAATAACGCTGAGCAGTAACCTACTTTATTTGATCTTTTATTAACTACTATCTTTATAGTTTAGAATACCTAATAACTGCTATTGTTTTTCAGGAACTAAGACCTGTGGGAGTGCTGGAGAAATCAAGTGTACATGTAAGAGATCTTCAGACATGAAGAGACTGAGGAGTTAAATGAAATCAAAGCGCTAAAAGATTTATAATATTAGGGCCAATTCAGTATGAAAACAGAGAGAGAGAGAGTGGAAAGGTAATGTAATCTAGTTTTATAAGCAATTATTCTCAATGCTTAACATCAGCTATCAACAATTCTTTGATTCTCTCTGATTGACTGGAAGGTGTGCATTAAAAACAATGAGTATAGATAATTACAATCAGTTTCAATCACCATTTTAAATGAATGTGTGGCTTTTACTGTAGCACACACGTACAGTCAGAACACTAGATCTAATGATCTGTAACCAAAAAAACTAATGAAAATTAACTTAGTTCTACCCTTCCAGTCAAATTGTACTCCACAAACATTAAAGGGTTAGTTCACCCAAAAATTGACTAATTACTCACCCTCATGTCATTCCAAACCGATAATACCTTTGTTCATATTCAAAACACAAATGAATATATTTTTGATGAAATCTGAGAACTTTCTGACCCCTCTATAGGCAGCACACAACTTACACATTTAAGTTCCAGAACAGTAGCAAAGACATTGTGAAAGTAATCATGTGACTCCAGTGGATCATCCTCAGTTTTGTCTTCTGTTGCATGAACACAACACTCATACAGATCAATATTTTTATAAATGAGTGGTAAATTATTATTATTATTATTATAAATTTTTTTTTTTTTTTTTGGACGCCTACACTTGCGTTACTTCATAAAATTGAGTCAAAACAACTGGAGTCACATTAATTACTTTAACAATGTCCTTCCTACCATTCTGGAACTTGAATGTTTAAGTTGCATTGCTGTGTGCAGGGTCAGAAAGCGCTCTGATTTCTTTAAAAATATCTTTCTTTGTGTTCCTAAGAGGAATGAAGGTCTTGCGTGTGTGAAACCACACAAGAGTGACTAATTAATGACAGAATTGAACATTTTGGTTAAGCTATCTCTTTAAGGGCAGCTTTAACTTAATTTTCTAACCTAGCTTTAACAGGTGTGTATTACACAATTTTAATCGACTTCAATGGAGGCAACCCTTTTCATGTCGTGTGGTTCTTTTCCTTCACCTCATGCATTAAAATCATGTAATGCACACCTAGCCATGGATTAGCCCTCAGTGTGAAGAGGGTTATAGGTTACACAAAGTATTAAATGAAGGGTAAACAATTATTATTATCATTTTATTATCATTTTTTTTAAACTTAAGCTTAAAATGCATGTTATTTTGCAAGGGGTAGTTGCGTGGACTATCAGTGGAGGGTCAGAAAGCTCTGAGATTTCATTATAAAGATCTTCATTTGTGTTTTGAAGATGAACAAAAGACTTGTGGGTTTGGAACGACATGAGGGTGAGTAATTGATGACAGAATTTAAATTTTTGGGTGAACCAACCTTTAAACTTTTACCTGGAGTGTTCAGAGATATAGAGTACCTTTGCATGGACAACAATAATCAGATTTTAACATGATTAAGACAATACACTAATTAAGAATCTACCTTGTAAACAGAGATTTTTGATTAACTTAATCCGGCTTAAGTCATATTCTAAATTAAATTAAGACGGGGAGTATTCCTATTTTAGTCACATTATTGACGTGCAGTAGACATGTAAACACCTTAATCACATTATTACCGTCGTGTAGGATTTTTCACCGCAGACCTTTTTTTTTGTTTGTTTTTTTTTTTTACGACAGGATACACACACAGCAGTGGTCAACCGTTTGACGGCAAATAAAAGCTTTAACACCACCATCGTCTGTATGCGGTCACCGTGATTTTGCCAAGTAAGACATGTTCCTGGATCAACATCTTTTGATGATCCTGGATCAAACATAATTGTCCAAAAATATAGACTTAACCCAATCTAAACCTAACCCTACCCATAATTTATTCCTAAAATCAATGTGAAAATGATAGCTGATCAACAAGGGTGTAGAAGCACCTAACCCTGATTGTAAACCTAAACCAGATATTTCCTGAAAAGTTATCCCTCAATTCTAATTCATTGATAGGAATGTTGATCCAGGAACAAGAAGGATGTTTATCCAGGAACATGTTGTACTTTGTGAAATCACGCTCACCGTCTGTATGCATGTACAAATACTTGAAGTGTTCATAAAAGTAAAAATGAAACACCCACAACTGTACATAGCATGATCACGAAGATGAACTATATGTTTATATGTGAAATTCTGGAGGGGATGTCGGATGGCGTTGCATGGGGATGTAATGAAGTGTGCCATTAATCGAACTATGAGCAAGCCTTTAACATGTAAAACAGGAACATGAAAGAAATGTTATAAAAGCAACTCATGTAAACACCTTATATAAACAATGTAAAAATCATGTAAACAATCATAATATTGTCTTATTTAGAATAAGGTAAATAATTAGATTACTGATGTCCATGTAACGCAGTTCTATTGCAGTTGTTTGTTAATAATACTACAGTTCTACTGCAGTTGTATTTCAATAGTACTTCAGATGTATTGCAGTAAAACGGCATTAATGCAGTTTTTTAGTGTCCAAAAAACTGCATTTTTCTACATGTAGCAAAAACTGCAGTATTACTTTTTTTTTTTTAAACTGCAGTAATTTTTTGTAAGGGTTAAGGATGTGTTCATGTCCCATAAAGGTGATGCCTGTCTGAATGCCATTTGGTGGCATAGGAACCATTATACTTTAATTGTTTAATACTTTTTCATGGTTTTCTGCAATTTTTGAGGCATAATGAAACAGCTGTACCTAAATACTGTTTGTGCTTTTATGTTGGACTAAATTCAGTTACATTTTAGGCTGTGTACATTTTTATTCATTTTTTGATTTTTATTGTATTAACAACTCAGATGTTTGTGGATAAAATGCATATTGCAATTTTTCTGTCCATAACTATTGTAGTTTTAACTTATTTTATTATATAAATTCAGTTAAATCATCAAACATTTGTATGACTTGGCAGTGACTTGCTTGACCCAAGCTCCGACTTGACTTGAATTGCTTGACATAAGCAGTGACTTGACTCGATTTGCTTGATTCTAACAAAAATTGACTTGGACTTGCTTGACACTTGAAGGTTAAGACTTGAGACTTGCGCATGTGTGACTTACTCCCACCTCTGCCATGATTATCTCCTAAGTTTTATCGTTAAAGATCTTGTTTACCATTTTCCTTGTCTTCATGAGCTTTTATCAGCACATTACGTGACGAAAGTTGCCTTTTGTGCTTGTAATGAGCGAAAATTAACATGCTTTTCTTGTCATTTATTTTCTTTTTTTTAGGTACTGCATGTAGTTTAATACTTTTAAGTAAACAATTCCCATACAAACACCTGATAAATACTGCAAATAGCTTGAGTACAGAATAAAGTTGCAGTGTTTGCAGCATTACAATACTACGACTAAATAAATTTTCACATTCACAAAATCCTTTAAAATCACATTGACTATGATATGCAGATACATAATCTGTTAAAGAATTAGTTTTTTCCTACACCAGAGTTTAACAATCTTTTGTCTGATCTCTTTGGTTTGTAAACCATATACTAAGGGATTTAATCCTGTTGGTACTATGTGAAACATTATACTGGCTAGTTTCCTGCTGTCAGAGTATTCAGGTAAACGATGAAGAAAAATAAAAACAGCTCCAGAGATAAACATAATTAAATATACAGCTAAATGAGTGCTGCAGGTTTTTATGGCTTTGCTGTTCAGTGCTTTGTTTTTGCTGGTTATACATACAGTAGCAATCTTTACATATGTAATTACTATTGATACTGCTGACCGACTGAGTCCAACCACAGTATAAATAATCCAAAGATATTGTTAATAACCACATTTTCACAGGACAGTTTAAACAGTGAGGCATTGTCACAGAAAGGGTTTTCAATTTTATATCTACAGTGAGACAGACGCACAGTTAGGCCCATCATAATTGTCACCAGAAGAAAGGCCAGGCCCCAAGCAAATATTGAGAGTTTAATAACCCTTTTATTGGTCATTATGGCTGTGTATCGCAGTGGATTGCATATAGCCACATATCTGTCAAAGGCCATAATCATCAGCACATAGTGACATGCTGCTGTAAATATATGCACAAAATAAGCTTGAATAACACACTCCACATATGATATATAGCGCTCCGAAGCTTCCTTTAAAATGTCCTGTAGTAAGCGTGGCATAATGACAGTGGTCCCTATTAATATCATTCACTGGCAAGTTACAAAACAGAAAATGCATAGGGTCATGCAGATTCCTCTCTGTTGATATCAGAACTATAAGTCCAATGTTTGAAACCATTGAAAAGACATAAGCCAAGAGGAGTACAATGAAAACAGACTGGGATGACTGAGGTGTAACTTTCAGTCCCTCCACGAGTAGAAAGCTGTGTCTTAATGTCAGGTTGTCCATTTATTGCTGTACACAAAATCTGCAACCAGAATAACAAACATAATTTTATTGACATATCAACAAATCATTAACTTTGTGTTAAATGCACATGACAAAAGAATGGCATTCCCAGTTTCACTTAAATTTGCCACTTTTCTGTGCAAGATCATGTGGAAACTGCATATTCTGTAGGTGCACAGTATACTGCATGTTTTTAACTGTTGTTTTTTCTTTTAAGTTACAGTATGCTGATAAAAATACAAACATTGTGTTTTAACAATTACATTAAAAATTTGTTCTTACACAGATGAAAAAAAAAAACAAATGTGAATAACAGCTCTTATTCAGTTTTACTTTATAAATGTGATTGCAGCATCTTGCCTCTGCCTAATATTATTCCTATAATGATCAGGTCAAACAGTATGACTTGTTTTTCAAATAGTCCTCAAAACAGTTTAATGGCCCCCCAAGCTTTTGTGTGGTGGTTTTATAGAATTCTATCTGACATTGTCATCACTCCACTGGGGAAAAACAATTCATAGCATGTGTTGCTAAGAGCAGCAAGGCTGTTGATTCAGTGTGTTTGTAGCAACAAGTGAAGTTATTGGTTACTAATTGTGCAATATGATTTAAGACCCCAATGATACATTTATTTTCTGTGGACTGTGGCTAAAAATATTTTAGAACAAGGTAGTTACTTTACATATTCACAGATAAAGGTTTTCATATTGAGCAGTCAGCTCAATCAGTATTCATTTTTTCTAATAAATTTAACAGAATCCTTATAAAGGGGTCACATACAGTTTTTTTCTTCCATTTAGCTGAATTAAAAGAACAAAAACTTTAAAGCTGCAAATAACCTTTTTTTATATAGCGCTTTATAACAAAACAGATTGTGGTCAAAGCAACTGAACAACCTTAATTAGGAAAACAGTGTGTCAATAATGCAAAATTACAAGTTAAAGGCAGTTCATCATTGAATTCAGTGATGCCCATCATTCAACTCAGTTCAGTTTAAATAGTATCTGTACAATCATTTGCAATCAGTCAACGATATCGCTGTAAATAAAGTGTCCCCCACTAAGCAAGCCACTGAGGGCGACAGCTCAGTCGGGGGGCCATTTCTCCTCTTCTGGCCAGATGAAACCAGCAGTTAAATTCCAGGCTGCAGCAAAGTCAGATTGTGCAGAAGAATCATCTGTTTCCTGTGGTCTGTCCCGGTGGTCATCTGAGACAAGGTCTTTACAGGGGAACTGTATCTGGGGCTCATCTAGTTGTCCTGGTCTCCACTGTCTTTCAGGGCTGTAGAGGTCCATTCTAGGTGCTGATCCACCATCTGGGCTGGATACGTACAGGATCCAGGTGACTGCAGTGACCATCTGATCTGAATACAGACTGGATCTGGTGGCTACGATGACCTCGAATAAGAGAGAAACAGACTAATATTAAGCGTAGATGCCATTCTCTACTAACGATGTAGCAATATATATCAGGTGTTATTGGAAAGTATTCCCGGTTCCGGTTTTTACCTAATTAATCTAGCCTAAAAATCCTTTAACGGATTTGGATATTAGAAGCATTATTAGTGTGTTATGTGTAGCCAGGTTAAAGAGATAGGTTTTTAATCTAGATTTAAACTGCAAGAGTGTGTCTGCCTCCCGAACAATGTTAGGTAGGATATTCCAGAGTTTAAGGCGCTAAAATAGGAAAAGGATCTGCCGCCGGCAGTAATTTTGATATTCTAGGTATTATCAATTGCCAGAGTTTTGAGAACGCAGTGGACTTGGAGGACTATAATTTAACAAGAGCTTGTTCAAATACTGAGTGCTATACCCATTCAGGGCTTTATAAGTAATAAGCAAGATTTTAAAATCTATACAATGTTTAATAGGGAGCCCAGTGCAGTGTTGACAGCACCGGCTAATATGGTCATACTTCCTGGTTCTAGTAAGAACTCTACAGTCGTGGCCAAAAGTTTTGAGAATTACATAAATATTAGTTTTCAAAAAGTTTGCTGCTAAACTGCTTTTAGATCTTGGTTTCAGTTGTTTCTATGATGTACTGAAATATAATTACAAGCACTTCATATGTTTCCAAAGGCTTTTTATCGACAATTACATGACATTTATGCAAAGAGTCAGTATTTGCAGTGTTGGCCCTTCTTTTTCAGGACCTCTGCAATTCGACTGGGCATGCTCTCAATCAACTTCTGGGCCAAATCCTGACTGATAGCAACCCATTCTTTCATAATAACTTCCTTGGAGTTTGTCAGAATTAGTGGGTTTTTGTTTGTCCACCCGCCTCTTGAGGATTGACCACAAGTTCTCAATGGGATTAAGATCTGGGGAGTTCCCAGCCATGGACCCAAAATTTCAACATTCTGGTCCCCCCGAGCCACTTAGTTATCACTTTTTGCCTTATGGCACGGTGCTCCATCGTGCTGGAAAATGCATTGTTCTTCACCAAACTGTGTGTTGGATTGTTGGAAGAAGTTGCTGTTGGAGGGTGGTTTGGTACCATTCTTTTATTCATAGCTGTTTTTTTGGGCAGAATTGTGAGTGAGCCCACTCTCTTGGATGAGAAGCAACCCCACATGAATGGTGTCAGGATGCTTTACTGTTGGCATGACACAGGACTGATGGTAGCGCTCACCTTTTCTTCTCCGGACAAGCCTTTTTTTTTTCCCAATGCCCCAAACAATCGGAAAGGGCTTCATCGGAAAATATGACTTTGCCCCAGTCCTCGGCAGTCCATTCACTATACTTTCTGCAGAAGATCAATCTGTCCCTGATGTTTTTTTTTTTGGAGAGAAGTGGCTTCTTTGCTGCCCTTCTTGACACCAGGCATCTTCCAAAAGTCTTCGCCTCACTGTGTGTGCAGATGCGCTCACACCTGCCTGCTGCCATTCCTGAGCAAGCTCTGCACTGGTGGCACTCCGATCCCGCAGCTGAATCCTCTTTAGGAGACGATCCTGGCGGTTGCTGGACTTTCTTGGACGCCCTGAAGCGTTCTTTACAAGAATTGAACCTCTTTCCTTGAAGTTCTTGATGAACCTATAAATGTTGATTTAGGGTGCAATCTTAGTAGCCACAATATCCTTGCCTGTGAAGCCATTTTTTATGCAACGCAATGATGGATGCACGCGTTTTCTTTTCAGGTCACCATGGTTAACAATGGAAGAACAATGATTTCAAGCATCACCCTCCTTTTAACATGTCAAGTCTGCCATTCTAACCCAAATCAGCCTGACATAATGATATGCAGCCTTGTGCTCATCAACATTCTCACCTGAGTTAACAAGATGATTACTGAAATGATCTCAGCAGGTCCTTTAATGACAGCAATGAAATGCAATGGAAAGGTTCTTTTTGGGATTAAGTTAATTTTCATGGCAAAGAAGGACTATGCAATTCATCTGATCACTCTTCATAACATTCTGGAGTATATGCAAATTGCTATTATAAAACTTAACGCAAGCAGCAACTTTTCCAATTTCCGATATTTATGTAATTCTCAAAAACTTTTGGCCACGACTGTAGCTGCTGAATTTTGGACTATCTGGAGTTTGTTTATTAAGCGTGCAGAACAACCACCCAATAAGGCATTACAATAATCTAACCTTGAGGTCATAAACACATGGATTAACATTTCTGCATTTGAAAATGAGAGCATAGGTCGTAATTTTGATATGTTTTTGAGTTGGAAAATGCAGTTTTACAAATGCTAGAAATGTGGCTTTCTAAGGAAAGATTGCTATCAAATAGCACACCTAGGTTCCTAACTGAGGGCGAAGAATTGAGAAAGCAGCCATCAAGTCTTATACAGCGTTCTAGGTTATTACATGCAGAGTTTTTAGGTCCTATAATTAACATCTGTTTTTTTCAGAATTTAGCAGTAAGACATTACTCGTCATCCAGTTTTTTTATATCGACTATGCATTCCGTTAGTTTTTCAAATTGGTATGTTTCGCCGGGCCGCAAAATAATATAGAGCTGAGTATCATCAGCATAACAGTGAAAGCTAACACTGTGTTTCCTGATGACATCTCCCAAGGGTAACATGTAAAGCGTGAAGAGTAACGGCCCTAGTACTGAGCCTTGAGGTACTCCATACTGCACTTGTGATCGATATTATACCTCTTCATTCACTGCTACAAATTGATGGCGGTCAAATAAGTTTGATTTAAACCATACTAATGCACTTCCATAAATGCCAACAAAGTTTTCTAGTCTATGCAAAAGAATGTTGTGGTCAATAGTGTCGAACACAGTGCTAAGATCCAATAGCAATAATAGAGAGATACAACCACAATCAGATGATAAGAGCAGGACATTTGTAACTCTAAGGAGAGCAGTCTCAGTAATATGATACGGTCTAAATCCTGACTGGAAATCCTCACAGATACCATTTGTTTTCTAAGGAGGAATATAATTGTGAGAATACTGCCTTTTCTAGTATCTTGGACAGAAAAGGGAGATTCGAGATTGGTCTGTAATTAACCCTCTGGGGTCTAAGGGGTTTTGGGGGCCTGGAGAAGTTTTGACATCCCCTGACTTTTGTGCTTTTTTCAGTTGCTTATAAACATATACATTGCTAAAGTCTAATAACACTGTATTCAGTACAAACTGGGCTACAATAATATGTAAATAGCATGTATGTACATGATTGTGTTTTTGAGAAAACAGCGTTTATGCATGGTTAGTGAAAAACTACAATTTTGAAGTTACTGAAATAAGGTCATAAAACACCTAGAGAACATTTGTTCAAGAGACTGTCAAACATGGACATTGTAGCCTAGAATTTTTGCTTCAAAATGATGTGAAAATCATCTTGTTTACTCGCTCACAGAAAACAATAGATTGATTTAAATTTCCTAAGATACTTTTTGTTTCGAAAGGGCATATGTGAGTAGGAGTGATTGACCATCAAAATTAGTTGATTCACACCTGAGAAGATAAAGGCCCACATAATGAGCTGCATAATGAGCCTTGCAGCCAGGTGTGTGACTGAGAGGGAAGAGTTACAATAAAGAATGTGAGGACAAAATAAATGTATATATTTTTATGTTTGTAGTTTATTTAGAATATATTTAATTATCCCACAAAATAACTTGAGATTCACTTGCGAGTGCAGTTAAACAGTTTATTAGAAACAATCAAAGATGACTTTCAAAGCTGAATTTTTAGCACCATTACTCCAGTCACACGATTCTTTAGAAATCATTCTAATAATCAGATTTGCTATTAAAAAAAAAAAAAAAAAAACATTTGTTATTATTATTATTATAATTGTTATTATTAATGTGA
Source organism: Cyprinus carpio (assembly GCF_018340385.1). NCBI lineage: Eukaryota > Metazoa > Chordata > Actinopteri > Cypriniformes > Cyprinidae > Cyprinus > Cyprinus carpio. The sequence goes on along the minus strand of NC_056617.1, from coordinate 14,640,270 downwards.
AAGATTGGACATCGCGTTGTTTTCATATGGATTACTTTATCACAGAATATTTGTTTTTGATAAGACTTGTTTGGTTTAAAAGTAGACATGTCAAGCTTTCTATAGATATCTCTCTCATGTCTCTTTGATGAGTATTTGCTGAGTTACAATTCATTTTAAGGAATACCATACACACCTGCATTTAAATGTGGCTGCATTTAAAATTGTATGAAAGCAAGTAAAGAAGGCTCCCTTTAAATTCACTGACGTTGTCAATTAATGAAGCTCTTTTTTACATTGTGTGCATTTTGTTGATTATAATGAGAACTTGAGTTTAAACGTGAGGATGCTTTATTAATCCGTCTATTCTTTAGAGTTTTAAGGATTTAGCTAAATCGTGCAGGTTTAATTTATTCGTTTCTTGTTTTAATTAGACCTAAATAATGAGAGCAAAATTATACAGTGCCTCACATTTTACTAAAATAAAGGAATTCATTTATAAAACACGCAACAATTTCTTAATCAGTGTACAGACAGATATCTTTTTCCCAAGAAGTTATCTGTCAAAATAAAGGACAGGTAACGAATAACAAAGTAGTGCATGACAAAAATGCATGCTGTTTTATTAAAGGAATTTTAAAATATATGATTAAAAATGTATTTGTGACAAATATAGGCCTAGTATGTGGAAATATTGACATTTTGCATATAAATCCATGTAGCCTAGCTCACTAAAATAGGCTACCACTTTTAATGCTCTGATTCAAAGTAAACCACCATTTCTTTAGGATAATATAACACAATTCATATTATATAAATAATACTGCACACCTATTAAATGTTTCAAATCTAAAATATGGTGTAAATACTAAGAGAAAATATAAGCACAGGCTCATAGGCTTGACATTTATCCTGCTTGAATTCATTGTAAGAATCGCACATAACTTCATAAGTACTAAAATTTCATCTGTGAATATTCAATATTTTAACTACAGTGTTTTTCTTTCCATTTTCCCTGACTGCAGCAGTCAAATGTAACACATCGGCGAGGCAAAGCTGACGGCTATTTGCGAAAATGTGCTTTGACGCACTTGTCTGACAACTTGTGATTAAAGAGCCTCTCAGTGGTCAAAAGCTGTATATATAAATAGATAGATACAGTAGGTGGCCAACCAAAATGAGCTTTTTGCTCCCGTGAGTGCCGCCGCGTCTGCAAAGTGCATTTGCAGATTTTGACCGCTGAGTGGCGCTTTAAGTTTGGTTATATTTTTAAGTTATCAAACAATCGCATCAACAGAGCTGGGTAGTATCGGATTACATGTAATCTGGATTACGTAATCAGATTCCAAAACTCAAGTACTTGTAATTAGAGTAAACTACTTTTTTAAATTGAATCAGAATTATTAAAATAATCAGACTACAGTTACTTTTTTATGGATTACATGATTACATATTATTTACACAATGGTAATAAATTGTTCACAATTCATTGATTCTCCTAAGTTTCCTTATATTCCTTAACATTTATATTTTTTTCCTAATAAACCTGCTGCTTATATACGTTTGTGATTCTTCAAGTTTTTCCGGTGGAGAGGGGAAGGGGTATCAGAATCGCGCTCAGAAGAAATCAGCAACAAGATAATGTAAAATGGAGGGGAACGCAGTCTTTAATCACTGGATGTACAGACATGATTTCATTTTTAAAGAAAGACACAGGCAAAAATGTCACTGCCTACCATGGATTAATTTGCTGTCCACAGAAATCTTTGACCTAGCAAAGTTATTGCTGGGAATTTCATGTTCTTTAATTGATTTTTCTTTTAAAAATTTTTTTTAAATGTGTGACTGTGGGTTAAAAAAAAAATACATTATATACTTAGGAACAGAATCTGGGCCTAATCTAGGCTATGTTGTTAACTATTTACAAGGTTTGTGTATGTTTTTATCCGTTTTTTTTTTTTTTTTTCATTGCATCTGAAAATTACTTTGTGCATCACATTCACTCCGCGCACTCTGGAGCAGACCTGTCTCTTGCGTTGCTCGGCTGTGGACGATTTAAAAATGTTTAATATAAAGGTTGCTGTCCCATTTTATACAGGAATTGTTAATTAAAAAAAAAGTAAAAAAGTCAAATTATATTGTTAGTTTTATGCTGACATGCAATCAAGGTCTTCGGATACTATACAAGATACAAGTTCATTTAGGCTATTTAACATGCACTGTGACATTTTACCGTTTCAACTTATAAACTCCTTAAGATTTTAAAGTCAGTTTAATAGTAATGAAATTCAAGTTGAATCTAGTATAAAAAAAGGTTTTAATTGCTTAAATTACTTCTATGAATTAATAAGTTAGCATGACTTTTCATCATAGCATTTTTTACAAGCTGTATTCATTTTCCGAAACCAAGCACCCACTTTTTTCTTTTTTAAATCTATTATTCCCTCGCATATCTCCTACAACGGGGATTTTTTTTTTTATTTTTTTGAGCAGGGAGTCAAAAGATAATTACATCATCATTAGAGTTGCCAGTTAACTTCAGAAATTGAAAATAAGGGCTAATTGAGATTCTTTCTTTTATTCTTTATTTATAAGTGTTTATTCTTTAAGAAAATAAGGTACAGAATAATGGACGATCCAAATATTTGTGATAATATATTTTTAATAATATAGGCCTATATCTGCCTGCAGTTAAAAAGTTATCATATTTGTTTTGCTTCAACAATATAGGCTACAATTATTCTAAAAAAAAAAATAATAATAATAATAATAATAATTAAATAAATAAAAAAAAGCCATCGGCATGAGAAAATTTTACCATTATAGAATTGGGGTAGTAATTTAAGATGTGAAAATACTGTGAAATTACAAATGGTATGGGATTTTAAAGCATAACAATTGAAAGTCTATGAAATTTTAGGATTTGTACTTCAATATAATGAGGTCCAAGTTTAAGAGTAGCCTACACTAGGTTTATTTATTTATTTATATATTTTTTAACTCTCTATTTAACAGCATTAACTTACAATGAAATACCTCTTCCTTCAGGTAGACTGAATGTTTTTCTGCCTTGCTAAATGTTGGGCTCATGATCAATGAGCTGTAATCGCTCAAACTGATTTAGTAAAGTCAAACCGCGGACGGTGAAGCTGGGTCAGTGAACGCGAGAAGTGCGCTGTGAGGCGGGAGCAGCTGATGGAGGATTCCGCTTGGTCTTAAAGCCTTCCTCAAATGCTTACGTTCACAAATAATGATTTACGTAAAAATAATGATTAATTATCAACTGATAATTTGTTTTTATTATGGTCTTGTGAAAATAATAATATGGGCTGTGAGAAAATAATGAATAAAAAGAGTACAGCTGCTGTAAGTGCAGGCATGGTTCAACCCAGTAACATGACGACACACCGTTCCTCACAGCCAAAAAACAGACCAAATTCAGTTCAGCTGGAGGGGGTTGGGGGGTAGTTCTGTATAGCTTGTGGGGGTCGAGATAAAGGTGTGAATTTCTTGCTCTTTCATATGGACAGTGTCTTATGAGGCTTTCAAACTTGCAGAACAGGTTTGGATAGGACGAATGCCTGTCGCTTTGGTTTTAGAATAACGTTGAAGAAAGGTTTTGATCCACTTCAAATGTTGACTACTGTATAGCGCATCTGTCTCTCAGAATGTAGCCTATTCATAAACAATATATTGAACCATCTTTTTATGTTTTTCTAAATCCCAAACAGAGTCCAGACATCAGTAAAGTATCCGTCTATGAACATGTTTTATAGGCTGTTTTAGATTTGGGAAATACACATGCGTTACAGACGTGACAAAAAACATTTTGGAGTTTTTAGAGAAATTATATATATTTTGTTTGTTTGTTTGTTTGTTTTTGTTGTATTTACAATGCACAAACCAGAAGCAAGAATATCTGCAGAGAAGGGTTTGCCATTCTCAAAACATAAAATATAAATTTAATTTAAATTTTCATTCTTGTGTTTCAGAGGAAAAATCAGTGTTAAGACATCTCTCCATTACGGACCGTTCTGAAAGCAGAATTTATGCAAACGCGTATAAAATGCTTTAAAAACTTTAACAGAGACGTCTAGAGGGTATTTAATAGGTCTGCCCCCACGTAAGATTTTTCTAGTTACTAGTTGTTCATTTGTCAGTTGCAAACTAATCACAGGTTTATATTAAATTTACATCTATAATCCATAATGAGCCTTAATATATTCCACGCTCAAACACATGCATTAAGTTTGCCACAAAGCACAGGCAGAAGTAGCCTAATAATTGTGAAAAAGGAGGCATTTAAATCAGGCTCTCTCCACATGGATGATTTCTTGTCGGCTGCAAGATGAAATTCACAGTGCTGGCTCTCTCCACATGGATGAGCCTTTAGAGAGAAATTCAACCTAAAAGATTACATAATGCTTTCATTCTGAATTGATTCGTTTAAAAGACATTTCAAGCTTTCTGTAGATATATTTCTTATGTATGTGAGACACCCCAATTTTAAGTTAATTCATTATCAGTAAAAAATTCAATTGATCGAGAGGGCGCCTCCCTGTCATGAATGCGCATTAATAATTTTCGCACAAATACTTGAATATGACTAATAGTTCACATTTTGCATATGCATTACAAAATAAATAATTTTTACATGCAATTATCCAAAATAAAACCAAACAAGATTTGTAATGAAGATAAAATATGTAGATAAATAAGTATAAATGCTGCGCATGCACTCAGCATCACTCGCACTGCGCAAATCTTGCACTCTGATATTTTACACAACTGCATTTAAATGCGGCTGCAATTTATTTATTTTATATTTTTACTTTACTTAAATTATATGAAAGCAAGTAAAGAAGGCTCCCTTTAAAATCATTGAAGTTGTCAATTAATGAAGCTCTTACATTTTGTGTATTTTGTTGATTATAATGAGAGAACTTGAGTTTAAACGTGAGGACGTTTTATTAATCCGTCCATTCTTTAGAGTTTCAATGATTTAGTTAATGTAACGCTACGCCAGCAGAGGGAGCTCTCACCTGAGTATTGACTGTTCACCGCTCCCTCTGCTTCTACAGTCATTTCCTGTTTGGGACTATTTAACATGAGTCAGCATGTTACTTCACTGCGAAGTATTGCCAGTTTACCTGCCTTACCGAGCGTTTTCCTTGTGATTATTCTGACTGCCTGTTTGTTTACAATTCTGCCTGTTTCCTCGTTCACGTCTCTTGGATTGCCTCATTGGATTTACTGCATGATTGGACTGATGTTTGTGTTTGACCTGTTTGCCTGCCTACTCGTCTCTGCCTATTGGATTACCCCTGTGCATGTTGAAAGATCGGACTGCCATTACGGTACTGACACTTTGCCTGGTTTCACGACTCTGATTGTAAGACCTTCCCTTAATAAACTCCTCCAAATGGATTCTCATACTGCCTCAGCCTCGTCGTTACAGAATACTTCGCCACAACTGAATCCAGCAGAAGTTACTAACATGCAAGCGGCGTTCGCTTATCAAAGTGAAGTATTAAAGGGGTACCAAGATCAGTTGGGTAAACTTCAAGCAGTCAACGAGCACTTGACGAGCTACATCCAGTCACTTCCATCAACCATGCCTAGAGTGGTAAGTTTTGCACTACCCGATAAATTTGATGGTTCTGCTGATCGATGTAGGGGCTTTGTTCGTCAAGAGAAGATTTATTTCGACAACCAGGAAGACAAGTTTAACTCTGACGAAAAGAAATGTGCCGTCATGATGTCCTTGTTGTCTGGAAAGGCGATTGACTGGGCTGCAGGTGTTTGGGTTACTGACATGCAATTCAGACGATCCTTTGACTATTTCCTGCAACAACTTCAAGAAGTGTTTGAATATCCCGCAGGGGGCAAGGATATATCAACTCAACTTCTGCAAATGTCGCAAGGAAACAGAGCAGCTGCAGAGTACGCCATCTTGTTTCGCACCCTCGCTGTTCAGAGTGGGTGGAATGTTTCTCTAAAAGCCGTGTTCCAGAGAAGCCTCAACACTGATCTTCAGGCAGAACTGGTATGTAAAGGAGAAAATTCCTCGTTTACCGACTTTGTCACGCTTGAAATCAAGATGGATAATTTAATGAGACAGACTCCGCGAGGAAGGTATGTGAGGGAGACACCGCCTGTTATCCCAACGGTGATTCAAGCTATACCTACCGATACCGCCAATTCAGGGGAGAACCCATGCAAGTGAACTTTACCAAACTCTCTGAAAGTGAACGAGCAAGGCGACGCCATCTCCATCTCTGTTTCTACTGTGGTGAACCAGGCCATCGTTGCCAGAGATGCCCACACAAGGCCCAGAACCCCATTATGGTAAATATGGAACACTTGTCATTACCTAATAATCAATCCTTCAAACTTCCCCTTACCTTGAAAATGGAAGAACTGTCCATATATCATTAACAGCAATGATCGTATAACTTACCCGTCCAACCATGTTACCCACCCATTAAGATCAAACCCATCAACGACACAGCAATCGGAACTGGAATAATTCAGCAAACCAAGACCCTTACATTGCAAGCAGGATTATTTCACCAGGAGTCCATATCCCTCTACGTCGTTAACTCCCCTAAGCATTAAGTCATCCTAGGATTCCCATGGCTGTCCGTTCATGACCCCGTCCTGTCCTGGCATCAGGGTGAGTTGACAAAGTGGTCAGCCTTTTATGAAAGTCACTGTTTCTCGTCAGTTCCCCAGCCTTGCTATATCACTAGTATTGAAAGTCCCACGAGTGCCAAGACTGTCAGTTTTCCCCCCTGTTATGATGACCTAGCAGAGTTCTTTAGCAAAACTAAGGCAACACAATTACCACCTCATCGTCCCTGGGACTGTAGTATTGATTTACTCCCCAATGCCATGCCTCCCAAGAGTCGTGTTTACCCATTGTCTCGAACTGAATCCCAAGCCATGGAGGATTATGTTGAGGAAGCCCTGAGTTCCGGACTTATCCGACCTTCCACTTCTCCAGCTGCAGCAGGGTTCTTCTTTGTGGAAAAAAAGGACGGAGGACTCGGGCCCTGTATTGATTATCGAGGATTAAACAATGTCACAATAAAATTCCGCTACCCTTTGCCAATGTTCCCTCTAAGCTGCGCGCGCGCGCTGCCGCGCAGAAGAAATAATGTGCCGCGCACACGCATAAATGAGTTGGGAAAGCTATTTGCGAAAGCGAATGAATTGCAATGCTCGGGTAAACCGCTATAGAGTTGATATCACGATAGAGTTAGAACCGGTGAATGCGGTTTGCAGTTTCATAGAAAGGGAATGATGTGCGCCAAATGAGTCGCTGTTGAAACCGAATATTTTAATGGTTGCGTAGCCTACGAAATAGCTCAACTCGAGAGCCGACGCGAACGCAATGACATGTGAAATAAAACGTCATGTATTAAAGAAGAGTGGCTTGATTAAGTGCTGGAAACAGCGGATGATGGGCAAAGAACGGTAACAAAACTCAGAGACATTTGGTGTAGTGTGCAAACTGTACATCATAGGGATGTTTAGATAGCTATAGAAGAATTGACGTTCACGTTCACGTTTTTTTTTTATATATTTAACTTACAGATCTCAGTTTAAATGCTTCAGTTTCTATTCTATTCTATTCTATTCTATTCTATCAGTTTAAATGCTTCAGTTTGTTTTGATATTATATTATGTTAGGCCTAAATTATTAACCTAATAAATAATTTGACCTTGTTTTTTAATGGAGTCTCTGCTCATCAAGGATGTATTTATTTTATCGAAAATACAGAAGAAAAAAATAGTAATATTGTGAAACATTATTTCAATTTCTAATATTGGTTTCCTGTTTTAATATACTTTAAAACATAATTTATTCCCGTGGAGCAAAGCTGAATTTTCAGCATCATTACTCCAGCCTTCAGTGTCATATTATCCTTCAGAAATCATTCTAATATGCTGATTTATTATCAGTGATGAATCTGTTGTGCTGCTTAATATTTTTTTGGAACGTTTTACTTTTTTCTTTGATTCTTAGATTAATAAAAAAGTTAAAAAGAACAGCATTTATTCAAAATAGAAATCTTTTCTAAAAATATTTCTTTATCACTTTTTATCCATTTAACACATTCTTGCTGAATAAAAGTATTAATTTCTTTAAAAAAAGAAAAAAAAAAATATTGACCACAAACATTTTAGTAGTGTACATTGTAACACAAAATTTCTATTTTGAATAAACACTGTCCTTTTTAACTTTTTATTTATCAAAGAATCCCGAAAAAATATCACAAGTCCCAAAAAAATATTATGCAGCACAACTGTTTCCAACATTGATTATAAATCAGCATATTACAATGACTTCTGAAGTATCATGTGACACCGAAGACTGGAGAAATGATGCTGAAAATTGCTTTGCTTCATAGGAATAAATTATATTTTAAAGTATATTAAAATAGAAAACTTATTTTAAATTGCAATAATATTTCACAAGATTATTTTGTGAAATAATATTCAATATTTTTATCAAATAGATACAGCCTTGATGAGCATAAGAAACTTATTTAATAGACATTATTGATCCCAAACTTTTGAATGGCAGTGTATTATACTGTGTGTATATATATATATATATATATATATATGTTTTCTCAGGTAATCTAAAATGTACATCATTTAGTCACGGGTCAAATTAAATACAAATAGCACATTAAAGTTAAAAGTTACACACTTTTTTTTTTTGTGCACGCTGTACATGTCTGTTATAAAGAATGTTTTTGCCCAGCAAGAAAAAAAATCAGGGGGAACAATCCACACAAAGTCAAAAAAGAAAACAAATTATAAAAAACAACGCCCTTTGCCATTGGTTCCTTCAGCTCTGGAACAGCTCCGTGAAGCAAGGATATACACCAAACTAGACCTACGAAGTGCATAAAACCTCATTCGAATCAAAGAGGGCGACGAATGGAAGACTGCCTTCCTCACCACTAGAGGGCACTATGAGTATCAGGTCATGCCATATGGACTTTCCAACGCACCTGCTGTTTTCCAGTCCTTCATAAATGAAATCTTCTGTGACTTGCTGAACCAGTACATAATTGCCTACATTGATGACATTCTCATCTACTCCAAGTCTGAAGCAGAACATTGTTAACCATGTCAAGACCGTCCTCACTCGGCTCCTGAAGAATCACCTGTACGTCAAGGCAGAGAAATGTGAGTTTCACGTCAAGCAGACAACGTTCCTGGGTTATCACATTAGTCATCAGAGTGTCAAGATGGACGAAGCCAAGGTCAAGGCAGTAACGGAATGGCCCCAACCTTCCACTGTCAAGGAACTTCAGAGATTCCTGGGATTTGCTAACTTTTACAGAAGGTTCATTAGAAACTACAGCATGGTTGCAAAAACCTGGAGTACATTAAAAGTGCAAAACGACTCAACCCACGCCAAGCTCGATGGTCCCTCTTCTTCACACGCTTCCAATTCACAGTGACTTATTGCCCAGGAAGTAAGAACAGTAAGGCAGATGCTCTGTCCAGGCAGTATGATCTTCTCATGGACAACAATACCCCAGAATACATTCTTCCTCCATCTGTAATCATTGCCCCAATTACTTGGGATATCATGGAGGAGATCCAACGGGAACAGATCCAAGATCCAGCTCCTACCAACTGCCCCCCCCAACCTCCATTACTTTCCACAAGGTCTGCATCCCAGGGTCATTCAGTGGGTCCACACCTCAGTCAGCTCTGGCCACCCAGGTATCTCCCACACTCTACACCTATTACGTAACTCGTTCTGGTGGCCTTCAATGTCCAAGGATGTCACTAATTACGTCAAAACCTGTCAGGTTTGTGCTCAATCCAAGATCCCCAAGGAATTACCCTCCGGACTCCTGCAACCTCTGCCCATTCCACAACGTCCCTGGTCTCACCTCTCAATAGACTTTGTTACAGGCTTACCGCTGCCCCTGGTTTCACGACAATCCTCGTTATCATAGACCGGTTCTCCAAGTCGTGCCGGTTGGTCCCCTTGAAAGGACTCTCCACAGCCATGGAGACTGCACAGGGTATGTTCCACCACGTGTTCAGGAACTATGGAATCCCAGAGGATATTGTCAGTGTCAGAGGCACCCAGTTCACATCCCAAGTATGGAGAGCATTCTGCAAACAGCTGGATATCAACGTCAGTCTCACTTCTGGTTATCATCCACAAGCTAATGGTCAGGTGGAAAGATTAAATCAGGAAATAGGCAGATACTTACGGTCCTACTGCAGCAGAGAGCAGCATCGATGGTCAGAATTCCTCCCATGGGCAGAGTATGCACAGAACTCACTGACTCATTCGTCAACAGATCTGACCCCTTTCCAGTGCGTCCTCTCGGATACCAACCCCCTATGTTCCCGTGGTCTGGCGAACCATCATCAGTCCCCGCTGTGGATGACTGGATTCGTCGTAGTAGCAAGAGGGTGTGGGACAGTGCTCACATCTGCCTCCAACGAGCTGTAAGAGTACAGGAACTCCAGGCTAACAAGCGACGTCAGCCACACCCTCCCTACCAACCAGGATAACGGGTCTGGCTCTCTACACGGGATCTCAAGTTGCGGCTACCAAGCAGGAAGCTCAGCCCAAGGTATGTTGGTCCTTTTTTTTTAAATTCTACGAAGAATCAATGAAGTCACGTACCAATTAGAGCTTCCTGCTAATTACCGTATCTCTCCCTCCTTCCATGTCTTGCTGCTGAAACCGGTCCACCCGGATGCTGACCCCAATCATGAGGCTCAAGAGCCACCGCCGCCATTGGACATTGATGGAGCGCCGGCCTACAAAGTCAAAGAGTTACTGGACTCTAGAAGGAGAGGGGGTCAGCTCCAATATCTGGTGGACTGGGAGGACTATGGACCTGAGGAGAGGTCATGGGTAGCCACCAGCGACATTCTGGATCCATCTCTCACAGAGAACTTCCATCGAGCCAGACCCGATCGACCAGTGCCACGACCAAGGGCACGTCCACGCCGAGTGCCAGGAGGCACTCATAGGGAGGGGGATTCTGTAACGCCATGCCAGCAGAGGGATCTCTCACCTGAGTATTGACTGTTCACCTCTCCCTCTGCTTCTACAGTCATTTCCTGTTTGGGACTATTTAACATGAGTCAGCATGTTACTTCACTTCAAAGTATTGCCAGTTTACCTGCCTTACCGATCGTTTTCCTTGTGATTATTCTGACTGCCTGTTTGTTTACAATTCTGCCTGTTTCCTCGTTCATGTCTCTTGGATTGCCCCATTGGATTTACTGCATGATTGGACTGATGTTTGTGTTTGATCTGTTTGCCTGCCTACTCGTCTCTGCCCATTATATTACCCCTGTGCATGTTGAAAGATCGACCTGCCATTACGGTACTGACACTGTTGCCTGGTTTCACGACTCTGAATGTAAGATCTTCCCTTAATAAACTCCTGTAAATGGATTCTCATACTGCCTCAGCCTCGTCGTCACAGTTAAATTGTGCAGGTTTAATTTGTGCAGGTCCCTCATGTTTTACTAAAATAAAGAAAATAATTTATAAAACACGCAACAATTTCTTAATCAGTGTACAGACAGATATGTATTTCCCAAGAAGTTATCTGTCAAAATAAAGGACAGGTAACGAATAACAAAGTAGTGCATGACAAAAATGCATTCTGTTTTATTAAAGGAATTTTAAAATATAAATTAAATTAAAGCTGCAAGCAGCGATGAAAGGGCCACCACCCGGTGGCCATAGGAGAACAGCAAACGTTGGGCCATATGCTTATAAAAAGGTAAATATTTGTGCCACATTTCCTGCTGCCAACATGTGGCGCTATGATTATAACTGAATATCGGCATGTAAATGTCTTCAGGCCAGGACTCTTACCAAACATGCAAAGTTTAGGGCAGATCGGACACTGCATGTTTAAGTTAGTGTAAAAGAAGTAATTTCCTGTTGCCAGCAGGTGGCGCTAAGACTGTAAATAAATATTGGCCTAAAGATGAGTTCAGGCCAGGACCCACATCAAACACATAAACTTTAGGGCAGACCGGATATTGCATGTTTAAGTTAGTGTAAAAGAAGTAATTTCCTGTCACCAGCAGGTGGCGGTATGATTATAACTGAAATATTGGCCTTAAGATCTGTTGAGACCAGGAATCTTATCAAACATGTGAAGTTTAGGGCAGATCAGACATTTCATGTTTAAGTTAGTTTAAAATAAGTCATTTCCTGTTGCCAGCAGGTGGCGCTATGACTATAAATCAATATTGGCCTTAAGATGAGATCAGGCCAGGACTCTTATCAAACATGTGAAGTTTGTGGAAGAATGGACATTGTATGCATGAGTTACAACAACTTCCTATTTCATAGTATCAATAGCATGCTTTAGCACTTACTAAGTGTTGCTAGCATGTTTGAGAATATTTCTAGCATGTTTAGCACACAATGGCATATTTTACTGTGTTGCTAATAGTGAACAACATTGTAAAACATGTTACTTCCTGTTGCCAGTAGGTGGCGCTATAACTATAACAAAATATGAACATGAAGATATCTTCAGGCCAAGACTCTAATCAAACATGTGAAGTTTGAGGCAGCTGGGACATTGTATGCATGAGTCAAAGCATGCTTTAACACTTAGCTACATGTTGCTAACATGTTTTAGCATGGTTCTAGAATTTTGCCAGCCTATTTAACACTTGTTGATGCTTTTTATTATGTTGCTAGGAGTCCATAACAGTGTTAAACATTTCACTCTTCCTGTTGCCAGCAGGTGGCGCTATGACTATAACTGAATTTTGGCATGTTGATGTGTCCAGGACAGGACTCTTGTCAAACTTGTGAAGTTTGGGGCAGATCGGACATTGCTTACCTGAGTTACAGCAACTTCCTGTTTCCTGGCAAAACACGCCCCTTGACCAAAAGTCAAAATTTTCGCAATTTAACATCACAAAGGTCTTATGATGACCCTCACCAAATTTGAAGATGATCTGATTAAAACTGTAGGAGGAGTTCGTCAAAGTACGAGGCAAGGAAATGGCAAAAAACTGCACAAAAATCGTACAGGAAATTCAAAATAACTTACTTACTGTTGGGATTTGTATTTTGTCCCTGGAGACTTTTTTGTTGGTAATGGTGTGTTACACGTATGTACCAATTTTTATGCATGTTGAAATTTAACAGGTGGCGCTATCGAGCCATTTTGCCACACCCACTTCTGAAACCTATATCAGATGTAAATTTTCGCCAGTTCTGATGCGTGTGCAAAGTTTTGTGAGTTTTGGAGCATGTTTAGGCCCTCAAAAATGCGATTCATTTCGAAGAAGAAGAGGAAGAATAAACGGAGCAATTCCAAGAGGGTCCTCGCACCACCGGTGCGCAGGCCCTAATAAACCATTTACGCAAAAAACGGAAACACGTCAACGAAGTGTAAACCCAGTTCCGGTGTGAGCTTTGTTCGCGGAGAAATGGCAGCTAGAGTGTTTTCGACGAGCCTTAGTTGTCTTCCGAAGTTCACCAGCACCGATGTGGTGAAGAGTGTGGAGATGCATTCATCCACTAAAGGGAAAAAATTGAACAAGGGATATAAATTCTTCCACGAAGAGTTTATCCACAATTACCAAGGTAAGCTTTAGCTAGTTTTAGCCATAGCCTGAGGTTTGAGGTCCACACTGTACAAGGCATATATTAGGTGAAGAGAAGCACAAAAACTGATCCATCTCAGGTTGCTCACCTCAAGGTGCAGGAAGGCCACGCCAGTCTGAGACGTTCACATAAGTACTACTGGCAGGTTCAGGGCCAACTGGCAATCACAGGACTGACGTGGTGTGACTTTTGTTACCGATACCCTATCAACTTTAACTGTGGAATATTATTATATTATTATGGCACATACATAAATGCATACCTTGAATTACACTAATTTTGTCTTTACCAATCAGTTTAGCCTTTTGTCTTACTGTTGATGATCTGTAATGTTATTTTTTTATTGTAAATGTTTGATGTTATTTGAGTTGTTATTAATCAGTTGATGTTACGCATACCAAAAAAATAAATGCACAATTTTGACAAATTGTTTTATTTGTTCATCTATTTTTTTTAGTGAAATCAAAGTCACATTTCAACAGAAAAATATTAAGAATATAACAATTACATTTAATTAGATTTTTAAGAATATGTGGGAACACTAAATTTACATACTATTTACACATTATACATTATTTAACATACCAAACATTAATTCACTTTTCAAAACAAAAAGGTCCTTGATAATTTGCCAAAACACAGCAGTTAAGCCAGATCTGATTCACACTGCCAATCAGTGTGAGCGGCATGGGAGAGTCCCAGATGTGAAAGGACTTTATCCTACCGATCACTCTTTCCACTATAATTCTGAGGCGGGCAATGGCTTGGGTTTGTTCCATTTCCTCCTTGCTGAATTGAGCTGAATGCTTAAAAGGTGGAATGATGAGCTTAGATCCAACGTCAGCAAGGAGGTCTTGAATGAGGAACCCTTTGTCCACCATGACATTGTCTCCTGGCTCCAGCAAGGGAAGGACTCCACTGATCCTGGTGATCTCCTTATCTGAGATGCAACCAGTGTACAGGGGTGAGATGAATGTCACCAAACCATTGGGAGCAACTCCAATTAGCCCTTTCAATGTCGTCCTGTTTTTTGTAACTTGAAAATGTTTCTGACTGTAAGGTCAGGGATGAGGCTGTCTCCAGGGCAATTTCTGTGCAGTCCAGTATCACTCTGACATTATGACAGTACCTCTGGAATTTAAGGGGCATAGTGGACTTAAACTTTTCCCTACTTATCCAGATGGGAAGTGAGCTCAGTGAGCTAAACTGAACTGAGCTGCATGATGACATCACTGAATTCAATGATGAACTGCCTTTAACTGTCATTTTGCATTATTAACACACTGTTTTCCTAATTAATGTTGTTCAGTTGCTTTGACGCAATCTTTTTTGTTTAAAGCGCTATTTAAATAAAGATGACTTGACTTGACTCAGCATCATAAAAAGATAATTGGCCCAGGTGATGGTAACCCTGCTAACCCTGGCAATGCTCACATTAAACATGTCAGCAATGAGCTGCTCCTTCATGCCAATAGCAACCCGCATGGAGTACATCAAGAACTCATCTATTAATGGCATGATGCATGGTGGGCTGGGATCTTCGCAGCCTTCCTCACCTGCCCTCTGTGCTTTGGTTCAGTACACCAGTTTAAGTGCAGATGGTGCAATCGACTCCCAAAAAAAAAGTAAAAACACTCTCGGATGGAAATTTGGTGTAGAAACGTATTTGGTCGTCCGATGAACAGTATCGGCTGAAGAGAGTAGGGGGTGGTAGACCAGTGTTTTGCAA
Source organism: Cyprinus carpio (assembly GCF_018340385.1). Classification (NCBI taxonomy): domain Eukaryota; kingdom Metazoa; phylum Chordata; class Actinopteri; order Cypriniformes; family Cyprinidae; genus Cyprinus; species Cyprinus carpio. Next base: position 14,624,911 of record NC_056617.1, on the reverse strand, counting down.
CTTGGCTTCTAAGTCATGGATGTAATCCAAAGCCTCATCCAGAGCACCTGTAAAGATAAAGAAATTAAAAACCAATCTTAACATATTTATGCTACCTTTCAACACAACACAGTAATCATGTTTTAAAAAGTATTTTAAGTATTTAATTTCAAATTACATTTCATTTATTTTTGTTAAGGAAAATACAAACGACAAAATACTCAAAAGTAATTAAATACATGTAATTAAAATAGGGTAGAGCGGGGCACAACCTAACACAGGGCCAGTTGTAACACTTGTTTTAAATACTTCCACACATGCTAGTATGATGAAACTTAGTGTATTTACTAGCTGCCACATCAATAAATTGTTTCAAATAATTGTATCATCATTGTAGGCTAACGTTAGTTGAATTTCGTGAACAGCTTATATTATAAACATTAATTTGTTCAGGCAGAAATGCATTTATCTAATAACGGTACACATAGTCGACTAGCGTTAACTAAACACATTATGAACAATCTTACCTGCAGATGGGTGTGTCACATAGTCGTGATCCATCCTTACTGCCTTAGCCACCATGTCGCTATCTTCACAGCATAGCTGTATAGACTGACGTTTGAAGGTTCTGTCATATACTGACTCCCTTCTCAAAGGAGCAGTAAAGTTGTTCCAAGGGAATAGGCTCGGGACAACACCACTCTTCAGGCGACTGAGTGTCAAATCTAAAATATGCTGTAATACTGTGCATCTTAGAGAAAATATAAGCACAGGCTCATAGGCTTGACATTTATCCTGTTTGAATTCGTTCTAAACACGCAAATAACTTCATAAGTAGCCTACTAAATGTTCATCTGTGAATATTAAATATTTTCCCCGAATGCAGCCGTCAAATGTAACACATCGGTGAGGCAAAGCTGAAGTCTATTTGCGAAAATGTGCTTTGACGCGCTTGTTTGATAACTTGTGGTTAAAGTGACACTCGGCGGTCAAAAGCTGCAAATGCACTTTTTCAGACGTGGCGGTACCCGCAGCGGTAGAACCACCATTTTGGATGGCCACCTACTGATATATATATATATATATATATATATATATATATATATATATAAATATAAATATAATAGCAATGCTATTGTTGTGAGTTTCATGTTCACAGAAAAAAAAAAAATGTGGAGTAGGATTTACTTGAAAAGAGCTTGGAAAAAAATTCTCACTCAGAAAAGGCTTGTTAATTTACAAAAAAATGACAAAAGCCTAAACAATTATTAACAGCTTTAAACTGAAATATTTTAAGTTAAGTAAAACAGTGAAATTTTTTTTACATTTTAATTATTCGTGCCCAAGTGCATGATGGGAAATATGGGATCATAACTTTGATATTTACTTAAAGAATCATTGTAAACATAACAAACAATTCCAAGTAAAATATACTTATAAGTTCCAACCCTAATTTCTACAAGCTTAAATTGAGTACTAACATAGAATTTACTTATTTGTTTTAATTCTTGCCTTAACTAAATTTAATGTAGAAATTACATTTGCTTTATGTAGTATTTACTTCACTACAAAATCATTTTTATCAGTGTTCTTTAATATTAATTTTTGTAATGTTATTGTTTGTAATTTCCTCATTGTTACTATGCACTTAAAATGTTTTGAGATGGATAGAAATGTCATTGCTGTGTGAATTTAGTCTTTTTCAAAATTCATATTTGCAATGTATATTGTTTGATGTTTTTCAGTGATACTGTCATATACACTCTTAGTGTTTTTTTAGACTAAATATTTGACCTAGCAGTGATATTGCTGTGAATTTTATGTTTTTCATTATTGTTTTTTGTAATGTAGTTGTTTTCTAAATTTACTTAATTATAAGTAAATATGCTTTTAAAATCATAAGATGTGATTTTGTTTTATTCAGTGTTACTAGCAAACACTAACAGCAAGGTACATTAGTGTTAGTATTTTGTAAGTATTAACTGTCCATACATTGCACTTTTTTAAAAAGAAGCTATTGTGGCTCTTGTTGGTGAATTAAATATTTTATGGAATATTTTTTTTTCTTTGTATCTGTCAAAAGATTAGGCTAATTCAATACATGTTATATCAAATAAGGGTTAGCACAAATGTAATCTAAATGTAATCCAAAAGTAATCAGATTACGTTACCAAAAATGTGTAATTTAGGGAGGGAGAAGACAAGACAGGTTTTAATAATGAGACATGAAACGTGGGGTTAATTCTAAGGTAATGAGGGAGAAATAAATGATAAGAAACAGGGTTAACTTTCCTTGCTATGCGAAAAGGGCCGATGTATTTCTGGGAAAGTTTCTTGGATTCGACCCGGAGGGGCAGGTTCTTTGTAGAACCAAACTCTTTGACCGGCTCGGAAATTAGGAGCCGTCCGGCGGCGGCGATTAGCCTGAGTTTGGTATCTCTGGGAAGTCCAAAGGAGGGTATGTCTGGCCTTCCTCCATGTTAGTCAACAGCATTGGAGAAAGCATTGGGCCGAGGGAACACCAACCTGCGCCTCTTCCTCTGGGAATAATGGAGGGGTATATCCAAACTGACATTCAAAGGGGGATAGTCCAGTGGCCGAGGACTGGAGGGTGTTGTGGGCATATTCAGCCCAAATTATATATGTGTCCCAAGACGTGGGATTGCTAGCCGCCATACACTGTAGGGTGGTCTCCAGATCCTGATTAATTCGTTCCGTCTGGCCATTAGACTCTGGATGGAACCCAGATGATAGGCTGGCTGTGGCCCCAATAAGCCTGCAGAAGGCTCCCCAGAACCGGGACGAGAACTGGGGACCTCGGTCAGAGACAATGTCCAGGGGAATACCAAATATTCAGAAGACATGGTTCATGAGGAGCTCCGCAGTCTCCTTGGCCAAAGGCAGCTTGGGCAGGGGAACGAACCGGGCAGCCTTAGAGAACCGGTCTACAACCACCAGGATGACCATGTTTCCCTGGGATGGCAGAAGCCCAGTAACAAAGTCCAGAGAAAGGTGCGAGCATGGCCTGCGGGGGACAGGTAAGGAGACGGAGCAGTCCCTGAGGTCGCTGGTGTGTAGACTTTCCTTGGTTGCACACGGGGCAGGCCTCCACATAGACCTTAATGTCCTTCTTGATGGACGGCCACCAAAACCGCCGCTGGAGGAAGTCAAGAGTGCGGGCACTTCCTGGATGGCAAGTCAAGGGAGACCCATAAGCCCACTGCAAGACCCGGGCCTGGGCAGATTGAGAAATGAACAGGCTTCCAGGGGGACAACCACCTGGATCAGGCTCATGGACAAGTGCCTCTCGCACCACTCTTTCCAGTTCCCACTGAAGGGGCGCGACGATACTAGACCTGGGAATTATTGATGTCAAAGTCTTCTCTTGTGTCTCAGGAGAGTAGGCTCGAGACAGGGCATCTGGCTTGACGTTCTTGGTGCTGGGTCTGTAAGATAGGAGAAACTGGAATCGATAAAAAAAATAAAAAAATAAATAAAAATAGTAACCATCGAGCTTGCCGAGGGTTCAACCGCTTAGCGTGCTGGAGATACTCTAGGTTTTTGTGGTCCGTGAGAACCTGGAAAGGGTGCTGGGCCCCCTCTTGCCAGTGGTGCCACTCCTCCAAGGCAAGTTTTACTGCAAGCATCTCACGATCCCCCACGTGGTAGTTGCGCTCGGAATCCGAAAGGCAACAAAACATGAAGGCGCAAGGGTGTAATTTTCCATCTTCACCTCTCTGTGACAGGATGGCCCCTACCCCTACCTCTGAGGCATCCACCTCCACAACAAAAGGTCTGTCTGGGTCAGGGATCAAAAGAATGGGAGCGGAAGTGAAGCAGCGCTTGAGATCCTCGAAGGCCCCTGCTGCCTCCGGACCCCACTGAATCTTGGTTCCTCCTCCCTTGTTAAGCACCGTCAAGGGGGCCACCACAGAGCTGAAATTCTTAATGAACTTCCTATAGAAGTACCGTAGTAAGTATGGGCCAGTTGTGGACCACCTCTACCTTCTTAGGGTCCATCTCCAGGTGGCCAGGAGTGACAGTGAATCCAAGAAACTGAGCATGGGTAACATGAAAATCACACTTCTCTGGCTTTACATAGAGGTGATTGTCAAGGAGTCTCTGGAGAACCCTGCTAACATGTCCCTCATGCTCCTCCAGTGACCATGAGAAAATAAAAAAAATCGTCAAGGTATACAAAGACGAACTGATTAAGCAGGTCCCTGAGGACGTCATTAATTAGCGCTTGGAATACTCCGGGGGTGCTGGTGAGCCCGAATGGCATTACGAGATACTCATAGTGGCCTGTGGGGTCATTGAAGGCAGTCTTCCATTCGTCTCCCTGCCGGATCAGCACAAGATGGTAAGCATTGCGGAGATCCAGTTTAGTGAAAACGGAAGCCCCTTGAAGCAGCTCAAAGGCTGTGGCCATGAGAGGTAGGGGGTATCGATTCCGAACCATGATCTTGTTGAGGCCCCGGTAATCAATACAAGGCCTAAGACCCCTGTCTTTCTTCTCAACAAAGAAGAAACCTGCCCCAGCTGTGGAGGTTGAGGCACAGATGATGCCGGCTGCCAAGGACTCCTTAATGTAGATATCCACAGCTGAGCGCTCTGGGGGAGACAAGGAGAAGATCCGACCCCTGGGAGGGCAGGCCAGGGAGTAATTCAATAGCACAGTCGTAAGTGCGGTGAGATGGTAAGGAGGTAGCCCGGGACTTCCTGAACACTGCCTTGAACTGATGATAAACACTGGGGACTCGGGACAGGTCGACAGGCTCTTGAAACTCAGAACTAGGGGCTGGGGGACTCTGAAGTAGGCAGGAGAGTTGGCAAGTGGAACCCCAGCTTAGAATAGTGCCAATGGGCCAGTCGATATGGGGATTATGTCTGCGCAGCCAAGGGTGACCCAGGATAACAGGGTACTCAGGGGAGTCAATAAGATAGAAGGTCTCCTCCTGCTGGTATTGAAAGATGGTAAGTTGCAGGGACTGAGTGGCCTATGTTACTTTTATTTTCTGTTCATTGCCAGTTCATTCTAGGGCTGTGCGATAGAAATTGTCATAAAATCACGATTTGAGCATGCACGATTTCTAAATCGCTTTATAGCACGATTTTCCGAGGCCCTGACCTCCCGCAGTATGCCATCCGATCTAATCAGAATGCAACGCGCCTAGCGCGAGAAGAGATGTGATGCGCCTTTTTTCCGAGCCCATGTTAATGGATCAGAGCGTTCACACTGCACGCGGTAAAAGGCTAGAAATAAAAACGTGCGAAAAGAATATCTAGCACATGAGCATAGAGAGAGTTGTGACTGCAAAGGACGCAGTTTGAGCGAGAGTATCTGTGTATAAGTATAAGAGTATAAGTGTATCTGAGCAAGCGCGTCTGGTTTTGTGACAAAGCAAAATAAATCTGCGTGCGTGCGGACAGATTCGCGCTCGCGCATTAATTTAATGTGCTTTCGCGTTACATTAATGCGCTCTCGATGCTGCTTCTGCACCGCATACACATACTGTATACGCACTGCAGACGGAGTAGGCCTACGTGTGAACCTGTATAGTGTATAACAAATCTGTTTCAACACCTGAGGCACTGCTATAATTAATGAGCTCTATGAACAATGTATGGCAAAAAAGAAAAAAAGTCCCTGGACACAGGATTTATTTATTTATATTTTTCCCATAAGTCTAGAAATTTTGTTACACCTTTACTTAGTGATTATTTTGACTTATGTCTGTTCTAGAGACGTTACAACATTTTGATAAAGCTCTAATTGGTTTTCTTTTGGAAGTATGTTTCAAATTCATACTGAATGCATTTATGACTGTAAAGCATATCTGTGTGTGTCAAAATTGTGATTCAAATCGAAATCGCAAAATTGATCAAAGAAATCGCGATAGTTTTTTTTTTTTGTCCATATCGCACAGCCCTAGTTCATTCAATAAATACAGTTAACAATCTAGCTGAGTACTAAGTTATTAACCCAACAATAGCGGGGTCAGTTAATTTTTTTGCAGTGGGCCGCGCAAACATATGTGTTTGGTTGTGTGGGCCGTGAGTTGAAAAAGGTTGGGAACCACTGGTCTAGGCGGATGGCCATTGCTATGAGGGACTCAAGATCCTCACCACTGACTCCCGACCACTGACAGGATGATCAAACACTCGCTTGAATTCTTCCACAAATGCCATGTAGGACTTACAACAGGCATCCTGGGATTGCCACACTGCGAAGGCCCAAGAGATTGCCTTGTCTGAGAGAAGGGTAATAATGTAAGCAATCTTAGAGCGATCCGTGGCAAAACTTGAGGATTGGAGCTCGAAGGTGAGAGAGCACTGGGTGAGGAAACCCTGGCAGGAACTGGGATCTCCAGCAAAGGGCTTAGGAGGAGGTAGTCGGGGCCCTGCCACTGGAGAAGGCCTGATGCCACTCGGAGGTGATACAGAGAAAGGTGAAGAACCTGGGAGGCGTTCAAAGAGCTGGTGGATGGAACTGAGAGTGTTTGGCCATTAGCTCTTCTTGTTGGCTGAGAACGGCTTCATGGTTGAGAGATCTGCCACTAGGCCACAGAGGCTGTAATGTTGGACCCAAATTAAACACTCAAGGCAGCACTCCAGGCAATGTTGGTTTATTTTAAAAAATTCTTTGCAAGCCAAAAATCCAACAAAAGTTCTTCTCAGACAGAGTAATTAATAACATGAGAGAAAAAAAAAAAAAAAAAAAAAAAAAACACATGGTAAAATAAAAACTCCATGAGGGGAGAAAACAAAACTAGAGCACATAAACAATTAACTAAGAATATCTTACTTGAGGTAGCTTGGAAGGACTTGGAAAAACAAAGCAGGTAGCATGCAGCCAAGACTCAAAAACCAAATGTGGAACAAAGGGAAAAACACAGCTAAAATACTCTAGGATAAACAAGGCACAGGTGACCTGGATAATGCTAACAATAGTAAACGAGGAAGAATTAAGGCAGAAGGGAACACAGGGGACCTCTAGAGGCATGGGGACAAACTACAGGAAGTAGAATGCTGACACCAGGCTACATGGATTTATATGCAAAATGTCAATATTCTCACATATATATAATTTTGTATGTAATGCAGTTGCAAAAATCACAAAAGCCAAATCAAACGAGGCATTTGTTCTTATTTGCCTAAACCTGCTCTGCAAGTTTGAAACCCTCATAAGACACTGTCCATATGAAAGAAGAAGACATGCACACCTTTATTTCAACCCCCACAAGCTATACAGAACAAACCCCAACCCCCTCCAGCTGAACCGAATTCGGTCTGTTTTTTTGACTGCGAGGAACGGTGTTGTCATGCTATTGGGATGAAATATGCTGCCTTTCTCGCAGCCCATATTATTATTTTCACCAGACCATAATAACAAATTCTCAATTGATGATTAATCATTCTTTTTGCAAAAATCATTGTTATTTGTGAACGTCGGTTTGAGGAAAGCTTTAAGACCAAGCGGAATCCTCTGCAAGCTACTCCCGCTTCACAGCGAGTGCCACTCACGCTAACTGCACCCAGGTTCACCATCAGGGTTATTTTTAATTAAGAAGCATAACAATTAAACCGTAAGATACACTGACAAACTAGCTTACAAAAACGTTTATTAAAAACGAATAAGAGGCATATGCCTACAATATGCTGTATTATATACCGACTAAAACTACAGAACGTTTAGCAAACACTGAGGAAGCAAATAATTGAATTTTGATGATAATAATAATAATAATAATAATAATAATGATAATAATAATAATAATAATAATAAAAAGAGAGCCTCCATAGCATAACGTGAGGTAAACAGCAAAGAATACCAACATGTTCACCTTCTCTGGTTATGTAACAGAAATGGCAGCGCTAGACAGCGCGACCACTCACAAAATTGTCACACAGGTAGAAAAAAATGGTCACAGTCTGGAGTCCTGCAATTAATATGAAATATAACCAAAACAGGTTATTAATATTTTATTTCTATAAATAATAATAACAAAGAAAACTCGGCCACTCGATTTTGTAATATTCTTTAATTTTGTAGTACGTATGAAAAGGTTTTCATTTATTTCTATTAAAGGCACGTCTATGTAGAGATGGCGAGTCAGCGACGGCATTCAGCAACTTCATCTTTGCACCCTACACTGACTCAGTAGTTTATTAATAAATAATTAAAATGTCTTCTCTTGCATGAGTTATGCATCTGTAAGGAGTCTAAAGTTGTTTAATATGTTGCATATTTGAAGCTTAACTATTATTCATTAGGTATATATATACACAATTTTCACAACATGTCGTCCAGAGCTGTTGGTCAACTGGATTTAATTTGGAAAACTTTCAGGGGTGTTTTAGCTGAATGTTCTTGAGTTTGAATTGAATGAAATTTTTACTAATAAAACATCCAAATAAATATAATTTAATAAATAAACACCTTTATACAAACCCAAAGCAACTTTAAGATAAGTGCAAGTGAAAATATAACAAAATACCTTTTTTTGTAATCCATTAAGAAAGTCTACTATTACTAAAACTTTCAAGACCCAACTTATTCTTCTGAAGCATAATGACTCTGAATTAAAGGCAAACTGAAATTAAATATGTTATTTATTCTGCCAAAACAGTCTAAATCAAAAATGGTGGCACACTACATCACAGATCCTTGGATATCATGATGTCCTTCATGTGGTGTGAAAGAACCAGTATTTGTCTGGGCTGTGTATGCATGAGCTGATTAACGTTCGGACTTAAATTTCATTATAAAATATTGTACTGCTTCAGAAGACCCATCGGTGCTGCTACATTTGCAAAATTAGCAATTTATCTCACATAACACTAAAACCCATCAATTAAATCAATATGAATTCTACTTAACTTACTTCACTTTAGGCTCATAGTATTGCAGCCATCTTGTTGCATTTGACATCCCAGCACTCCATGCTGCCTTTGCTCCGAAAAAAATGATATAACTCATACTTGCATATGTATTTTTGAATTAAAAAACGCGAGGTGCAAATATTAGTCTGAAATGGTAAATAATGTTAGCAAAACAGCCATAAATGCTCCTTGAGCCACTTTGTTTACCGGGGCTTCGGCTGCATTAGTAAACTTAATTCACATGGATATGCTAGATGAAACTGACGAAGCGGATCATAAGCTAAAAAAAAAAAAAAAAAAAAAAAAAAAAAAAAAAAAATAATAAAAATAATAACAATAATATATAAAAAAAAAAGTTTAAAAAAAAAGTTATTGTAATATAGTAAATGGTTTGTCTTACCTATTGCTTTAGTTTCTCCACTGTGTGTCGGTTATCTGACAGCCGTCTTTCTGGTTTAAAAAATAAAAAATGAAAATAAAAAAAATCAGCGGACTTGTTTGTCTGTGTCCGACTGAGAAAAGCACAAAAATATATTTTTATTTTCTCACTGACAAACTGTGGTGTAAAACAATGCATATTTAACACTTGCCATTGATAACTGTGATTGTCATGTCGTGTTAGTTCCTCTTTGATAGCTAATACATTAGCGTTGCTGAGCTGGTTAATCTTCAAATAATAAGATACATCATAAAATAAATATAGTTAAAGACAAAAAAGTGGGGGTTGGGGTGGGGGTTAAGTTCAAAATTGTGAACATTTCTTTAAACGTTTGATTTTTGTCTTTAATCATATACTGCATTGTGGTGCACAGTGATTCAGATGAAAATCATTTTGACTCAAATGTGTGTTGGTCAAATTGTGAAATCATCAACATTGCAGTACTTTAAAAATGTTTTACTTATTCTACAAACTTATAACAATTAAAATGTTTTACATTTTAACAAATAGCTAAATCAAACCATACAGTAAGTTGTATATTTTCATTTTAAAGATAAAAGTAGATTGCTTTTGCTGATTAAAGACAGCAACTGATTCGGTGTTTAAGTTTTATTAACATGTGGTGAAGGCATTACATGAATAACATTTACAACACACCTGTATAAATATAAAATACATGGTCATGTTTTAAAAAAAAAAAAAAAAAAGGGCAACAGGTGAAAGCTACACAAGTGTCTACTTTGTATAGGTGTCACAACACAAGCATGTTATAGGATTTCTGTGGTAAGTAATATCTGGATCTAAAACATGTTATAAATTCCTATATGAACAACAAAATGGCAAAGAGATTTATACACCAAGAACAAATTCAAATTAAATCAGTCTAAATGTTGGGACCAGAAACATACTTCCAAAATCAATGGGACCAGATTGTTTATAACCATTGCCGAATGGGCAATTGAATGACCCACATGTTTGTAATATTAGTAGAATATCCACCAACATGTTCTTTTTGCCAAAACCCTTTATCCATGAAACTTTTTTTATTAGGTCGTGCTTGGTTTGGTTACTTTTGATTATCTTGATTCCAAAAGTGTGGATTTCAGGAACAAAAATGTAGTAAAACTTTAAAACTGGTCAAAAAACAACATCTGTATCATGTTATTTATATTTTGCATTTGATTTGTTAAACCACTACAGTGATAAAGTACACATTCTGTTGGCCATCATACACACAATCCACCATCCCCTGCATTGTTGTTATATATATATATATATATATATATATATATATATATATATATATATATATATATATATATATATTATATATATTATTATTATTATTATTATTATTATTATTATTATTATATATATATATATATAGCATGTGATTGTCACGCGCATTTTCGTTAGTAAAGCCGGTTCCCTGATTACCGCTAAATAGCCATCAACTGCTTTCAAATGGAGCAGCATTTAATAGACAGAGCCGTAATTCACTGACAAGCTACGCAATATCGTGTTCATTATCAAAGGCGATTCATCTGCGATAATGAATGCGATATTGAGTACGTTGTCAGTGATCTACAGCTCTGTCTATTAAATGCCGCTCCATTTGAAAGCAGTTGATGGCTATTTAGCGGTAATCAGGGAACCGGCTTTATTGACGAAACACACGTGACAATCGCATGCCAGGCATGTACTGGCCATCGGGACTACCGGGAGATTCCCGGTGGGCCGCGGTCTGGTTGGGCCGGTGCGTTATGTATTGTTTTTAAATCATTATTAATCGTAAATATATTCGTAAGT
>NC_056617.1:14605642-14613298 GCF_018340385.1 Cyprinus carpio | reverse complement strand
CATGTTATTTTGCCACTGTTTTTACTTTATGAAAAAACACCATTATATAAATCCATAAAAAATCTTGACGGAAGGAGGGGCAGGGTTTGGATGTTCTTTCTTCACCCTCTCTATTAGACAACTCTAAACTCTAACAGGGAATTGACGCCAACTTGGAATTGATGGCCTGTCCCAGGTGTCCAGCAGTTGCCTTTTCATGGCGTTTCATGACAGCATCTGCAAAACAAAACAAAACAAGAAAGAAGATAAAAAAAACATTTGGATTAGTCAGTTGTTACTTGACATGATTCTGGTCAAGTGTTTGTACTCTTAACCTTTAAGGTCACTGCACACTATAGTCAGATATTTTCACACATTAAAAAAAAAAATACGACCTCATGTTGTGTCAATCACGTTTACACAATGCCTCTGAAATTTGTGTCTGTCATAAAAAAATATTGGATCTTAACCACTGAAAGAAGACTAGGACATAAGGCGCGTTTCCACCGCTGGAACTTTACCCAGGAACTAGGGACTTTGGGCTGGTACTCGGTGTGTTTCCACCGCAGGAACCAGGATCTAAATAAAGTTCCGGGTAAAAAAAATGCCCTTCAGAAAGTCCCTGCTCACGAGGTAGTACTTTTTCAAAGGTCCGGAACTTTCGGGGGCAGGACTTGAGCGCTAAACATGCTGATTGGTTGAGTTCATGCAGCATTGTGATTTCAACCACCATTTATCCGGATTAAAAATGTGTTTCGCCGATTTCGGAGACGGTCAGCTCCACACGATCAGCGGGAGCTCAGTGATCATGTATGCGTGGAGAGCAGCCTCAACTCGGCTAATCCTTCTGATATGTGCCGCTGGCTCTGATGTCTCTTTAGTGGTTAAACTTAAAATATAATTAGTTTTGTGTAAATCTAACAGGTAATCTTTGGTCTTCATTCAATTGATCTATATGTTAAAGGGTTAGTTCAGCCAAAAATTATATCATTAATGACTCACCCTCATGTCGTTCCAAACCCGTAAGACCTCCGTTCATCTTCGGAACACAGTTTAAGATATTTTAGATTTAGTCCAAGAGCTTTCTGACCCTCCATTGAAAATGTATGTATGGTATACTGTCTACATCCAGAAAGGTAATAAAAACATCATCAAAGTAGTCCATGTCACATCAGAGGGTCCGTTAGAATTTATTGAAGCACTGAAAATACATTTTGGTCCAAAAATAAAAAAAATTACGACTTTATTCACTAAATCTAAAATATCTTAAACTGTGTTCCGAATATGAACGGAGGTCTTGCGGGTTTGGAACAACATGAGGGTGAGTCATTAATGACATAATTTTAATTTTTAGCTGAATTAACCCTTTAAAATGAAAATAAATAGGAAATTGATATAATATTTAGTTTCATTGTATTTTAGGCTGTATATATACACATTTCCCTGAACGAAGTACATTTCTGCGGCTATTATAATGTTTAAATGAAAACGAAAGGAGGCAGTGGTATTTGATATCATAGCCCATTTCGTCTTATTGTAAATATACAGTGAGGAAAATTGCAGTAGCCAAGGCGAGCTGACTGATGTTAAGTATGCTGTTGTTTGCAGAATTACCAGACTTGCGTCGTTTCATCTGCAGGAGATCACACTCCCGAGTCGAACTCGCAAGGTCCGAACTACCGAGGATGCAAGTCCGAAATTTGCATACTCTGTATTGAGAAACACGTGCAGGCTTACGTCACCAAACCATTTTCCTAATCTTCACGGTACTTTAGACCGCGGTGGAAACAATCAAAACAACAGTTCTGTAAAATAAATCCTGGGCAAAAAAGTTCCTGGTACAATTGTTCCAGGTAATTTCGGCGTCGGATTGGAAACGGGGCAATAGATATGACTTTATGGGCATATACAGCAAATGTGGGGGAAATTATGATTCACACTGGTGCACTTCTGAATAGATGTATTATAGCAAACCAAGTTTAATGAATCTCACACCTACTGTAACATACAGCATTATGCTCATTTCACACTGCCACCAATTTTGTTTTGTTTGGTCAGTTCGTTCACCCTGTTGGAGTATGGCAAGTGTGAAAAGTTCATTTGCAAAAACTGATAAATGCCATTTAAAAAAAAAAAAAAGTGCATTATTCTCCACGTATAGCACGATCTGAACCCTAAATATGTTTGGTCAAAAAATCCAGTATTGTCCACTATCAAGGCATAATATAATTCAATATAATTCAAATATTAACAATGGTTGTTATAAATGTAATGTGAAGCTTTTACATTCACAATGCTTATTTTGATCTTGGTGGTGAAGTGTGCAGAAAATTCTGCTGGACTGAAATTTATTCTTTGGTGAACAGTTTTCAAGAGTGCAAATAAGATTTTAAGTTTAAAACACATTTCAGGCTCGTGTGAGGTTTCCACAAGCAACAAAGTCTACTTGAACAAACACTTTACTACATTTAAAGTTTAGAAAATCTTACTTATAATTCCCAGCTTCACCATCGATCTGGCACGGCAGATGACCATTACAGACAAAGTTTCACTTTGAAGTGAGGCACAGTCACAGTACTCGGTTCTGTCTTACCAGTATTAATTTTCATTTCAAAGCACTTTTTTATTATCATCTGTGTCTCATTTTGAATTATGTTATACCTCTCTGGTTGTAGTGTCCTCAGTGCAGTGTTAAACATGATGGCCTTGTAAGACATACAGGACTCAAAAAATATATGATATTTATTTGACACATATTTTTAATATCTGATAAACTTCTGAATGTTTGAGGTTTTTCTTACTAGTCAGATGGTTCATAGTGCCTGGAGAAGTTCTTCAACAAGAGATCCACTCCAACTCTGCTGCACGGTCATCAGCATGGTAGAATATAGGAAAATAAACAATGTGTCACAGAGCCAACAATACGTAGTATACAATGTCAGATTTATTAGAAATAAACTACAGCAGAGGTGAAATGCAGAAAAGAGAAAGAATAATGTACAGAACATACAAAAAATCTTAAGAAAAGAGAATTTAAATTTTTAGGTTTTAAAGATGCTTGATGATATAGGTGAAATATATTGTATACATACATATAAATGGGTATATATCATTTAGATTTGTAACGTTTTTTAATGGAGTCTCTTATGCTCATCAAGGTTGTATTTAGTTGATCAAAAATACAGAAAAATAGTAATATTGTGAAATATTATTGCAATTTCTAATATTGATTTCCTTTCTTATTATACTTTTAAATATCATTTTTATTAATTTACTTCTGTGACGCAGCACTGTATTTTCAGCATCATTACTCAGAACATAATTCTAATATGCTTAGTTATTATCAGTGTTGATAATATTATCAACTGTTGTGCTGCTTAATATTTTTGGGAACCTGTGTTCCATAAATAAAATAAAAAGTTAAAAACAACAGAATTTATTCAAAATAGAAATTTTGACAATATTCTAACAGCATCACTTTTTATCCATTTAACACCTTAATCCTTGCTGAATAAAAGTATTCTAAAAGTTTCTTTAAAAAAAAAGAAATGTACTGACCAAACAGTAGTGTATATTTAACACACACACACACACACAAAAAAATATATTTTGAATAAATACTGTTATTTATACTTTTTATTTATCAAAGAATCCTTAAATAATACCACAGGTCCCAAAAAATATTAAACAGCACAACTGTTTCCAACACTGATAATAAACCAGCATAATTTAATGATTTCTGAAGGATCATAATGATGCTGAAAATTTAGCATGGCTTTACAGGAATCAATTATATTTTAAAGTATATTCAAATATAAAACTGTTATGTTAAAATGCAATGATAGTCTATTTCACAAAATTACAGTTTTTACTTTATTTTATCAAATTTTTAATTATCTGTTCACATCTTATTTTTTATTATCTCTGTGTTGTTGTTGTCTCTGTGTTCTGGAAGCTTGTGACACTAAAACAAATTGCTTCTATGTGCAAACATACTTGACAATAAAGCTCTTTCTGACTCTGATTTGCATGTGTGTAATAGCTATACAGTAGGCCTACTACAGTACAAATGGAAATGCTTATTTTTCAATTAAAGATAACTTATATAATTAATGGACTGCTATGGGTGCTTGACACTTCATTGGTCGTTGTGTTGCTTAAGAATGATATTCAAGGTTAAAAGTACGCTGTTAGTTATTTAAATATAAATAGTTTCATCTAGGTATTTAACAACATTACCTACATTAAAGAAAGACGACTTTCCTTATTGATTACGTCTTCCCTCAGGTAAAATGCATGTTTTCTTGCATGGCTGGATGTTGGAATCACGTTATTTGCATTCTTCCAAACTGATTAGCTGAAGTCGAAACGCGGACGTTAAAAAACCTAAAGGCCAATTTATACTTCTGCGTCGGGTGCGCGTAGTAGGTACGGCGTAGCATACGCATTGACGTGTACCATACGTCGTACCCTTCGCCGTACCCTGACGCACACCTCCTCAAAAATTTAACTACGCGTCGCGACGACGCGGACTGCAAGATCTGTGATTGGTTGGCTTGGTAGTATCACGTTTCCTCCTACGCATTTCCGGAATGATCTTCCGCACTCTGGACCGCCCGCCATTTTTAAATTCCGAAATTCAGTGAAGAGCCAACATGGAAATGGACCAAGTGACCGAGCGATTAATTGAAGAAGTGAGGAAACAACAGCCATCTGTAATGACTCCTCTTCGGGAGATTACAAAGACTGCCAGACGTCAGCGAATTCGTGGACTATAAACACAGTGGAACCCGCTCGCGTCAACTAGCGTTTCGGCGGTGTAACTGCAGAGCAAAACAGACATACGCAGAAGTATAAACGCCCAACACTCCACCCACAACTATAAATTGGCCTTAACTCGGTTAGCGTGAGACGCGCTCGCTGTGAAGCGGGAGCGAGCAGCCGACAGAGGATTCCGCTTGGTCTTAAAGCCTCCCTCGAACGGCTATGCTCACAAATCAAACACCTGTCAAAAAAGAAAAATTGATTCTCACCTTAGAGTTTGGTTCTACACATAATATGTGATTAAAATCCCAAATTGTCATAAATAAGAGCTCAAATCTATAGCTAGCTTGTTATGTTACCTCTTATAGTTAGCCTCTATAGTTAGCTCACGGTTGTGATGCTAACGGACTTATTCCCATGACACTGAACCATTTCTGTAAAGTAATTATTCAACAGAAGCGTGTCAATTACATGTAAGAAAGTGTCAGGAAAAGTTGTATGTATTATTTGTGTAATTATAGGGACTAAACTTACCTGAAAGCAGTAAAAACAACAGTGAGAGACGGAGAGATTTGCTACTAGTCAGCTGTGTTGCCGCCCCGTTTCCATGGTAACTCCCTCCACTCCAGTTTAAATGCGCCTCGAATGTTCAACGCGCGCGCCCATCAAACACATTACACAGCGTTTACATAGTACATAAAATTATAAACTTGTCCTGACACTTGATAACATATTGTTTAAGTTGACAGTAGGCCTAAATAGAATTAGAATATAGGATCTATATAATATATATAATATAATATAATATAATATAATAATAATAGATATATAATATAATATAATATAATATAATAATAGCTTTAAAAATGGTAAACAGTGTAGAAACAAAATGCATTGCTGCACTGCAAAAACACATTGATTAAAAGTTATTTGAGGCAAGAATATAATGTTACACACACACCACATATGTATTTTTAAAATAGATTTTCAAAATATATTTCAATATATTTAACAGTGCTTCACATATATGTGAATATATTACCTTTCCGTATGGGACATGCCACTGGTATTTATTAATTTATTAACTTATTAGTTCCCTTTGTCTGATCTGTCTACTTAAGTTCTGAGTTTTCTGCCCTTGGTTGTCCGTCTTTGTAAATGTATTGTGTAAATGGTTATCCGTGATTCAGACTCGAGTCACATGACTTGACTCAAGTCAGACTTAAGTTGCAAATTTTATGACTTGAGACTTGCTTGACAAATATTCATAAAATACTTGACTTGATATTCATGACTTGAAACTTGACTCGGACTTGAGTTAAATGACTCGAAATAACTTGTCTTTTGTTTAATTAATATTTGTTTGTTTTTAAACTCACAGCAACCTAACCAAGTGACGCAGCAGGCAAGCAGAGAGAGCTAATGTACGAGCGTGGACACAGTGTTGCCAACTTAGCGCCTTTTTTTTCTTCAAAAAAGCGCCTAGAGACAAATCTAGCGATTTCTTGGACAAACCTTATTTAGTTTCTGAAACTCGCCGGTACTGGCACACGAGCGCAAGGTCTCTCTTTCCCATCGCATGCGGTCCGTGTATCTTTTGGTCATTCGATTTTTTGTTTAATTTTGTAAGTAGAAAAATGAAAAACAGCTCCTTTTTCGTTCTTTTATTATTAACAAAAAAACGAAAAACGAAAATTCAGCTTAATTTTTAGTTTTTTTCGTTCAGGGTTAGAAAAATGAATAAACAGCTTGAATATTCGATTTCTACACGTGGGCGGGAATTAAACTCCCCTTTCTGCTGATTGGTCAGACAAAAAAAAAAAGATCAAACCATGCTCTCATCAGTCCTTCCGCAGTTCCGCGCGGCAAAAAAATAGTCCTTCTGCTGCAGCAGCCAGTTGTACAGATTCTTAAACTTTTTTATTGCAACTAAATTTAATCTTTTTTTCTCATCAAACAACCAGACAAATGAATGGCTCGACACAACCTGTTCTGTGGCAGAGCCTAGGGCTTTCTTTCTGTGAAGATATAAATTCTATGCTTTGCATCAGCTGGGCATGCCAGGGCAGGGACTATATCCTACCCTGGTCCCCCAGTAAGTTTGTTTGTTTTATTAAGTAATTAATTATTATTATTATAATAATTATTAATTATTTTCAAAATAAATATTTGAAACACTAATACAAAAAGGAAAGAGATAATGCTTTGACTTGGGTATATTCAGAGCTGGGTAGATTACTTACAAATTGTAATCCGTTACTGATTCCCAAATTACATGACAAAAATTTTAGGTAATGTGCTCTGATTACTTTTTGATTACTTTTGACCTAACTCGTTTATTACTTTTTGATTACTTTTGACCTAACTCGTTTATCACACTGATTTAAAACAGGATAATCTTGTACCATAATGATATAAAAATACACAAGTGACGAAAAATATATTCCTTTCATTGTAATTTAACACATGAAGTGCATTTAAAACATTATATAACGTAAGGTTTTCCCAAAAGTGGGGTTCCGTAAAGGAACTGCTGTGGGTTGGGGGTGAGTTTAATGTGAACGATGCTGCAAGAAGTACGATGGCTCAAAGTGTTAACGCAGAGGTAGCAGTAGTGGTGTTTAGCAGAATATGCTGATGACCACCACTTTAAAGATAAATATGGAGGGTGAAAGAGGCGGTTCGGAGAACACGAGTTGAGAATGTCTCTGCAAGATAGCAATGGTAAGTGTGGTGTGTTGGTGGGGGGGGTGTGTTGTAGCACATTCACTAAACATGCGCGTTTGAAGACCATTACAAGCCTCCGAGACTGATGGTCATACTACATACAATTAATAGCTGTCATATCAGGACTTAAGGCTACTGGTGATCATTAAATAAAAAGATAGAGCTGCCCTCGTCTGATCCGATAGC
>NC_056617.1:14604916-14605143 GCF_018340385.1 Cyprinus carpio | reverse complement strand
ATGTGCGTTACGTATGTAGTGCAGAAGCAGCACGGAATCATTGTGCTTTCACAAAGGACGCGTTTGCAGTCCGCTACTGATCCACGTTTGTTCATCATTCTATATTTTAAACCATGTTAAAAAAAACAAATAAAATTGTGACTCTTATCACAGAACAGTAACAGTCTTTCATAATCATAGACGTTAGTTTAAACTTAATAAATATGAACAACATATTATTCATGCAT
>NC_056617.1:14604401-14604615 GCF_018340385.1 Cyprinus carpio | reverse complement strand
TTTCGTAATATATTGGTAACTTCATGACTTATTGGCAACGTACCTACAACGTCGTATGCACGTAATTTCATTACCATAATTTGTGTACGTGCTTTATATGCTCTCTGAGTATAGTGATATTTAAAAAGTGTAATTAAACTTAAATTAAATGACAAGTTGTGCATTGCTTGAACTGCTGCTTTACTGTTACTGTTTACTGACAAGGACGATGGCA
>NC_056617.1:14601879-14602370 GCF_018340385.1 Cyprinus carpio | reverse complement strand
ACTGTCTATGGGGATACCTTGGAAGTCTGAAGAATCGGGCAAGTGGCATTTTAAAAGTCCCCAAATTATCAAAGGTTGCCCAGATTGTGTTGAGTCTGCCACACTCAAATGCGGATGCAGAGCGAACCTTTTCAGTTATTGGCCTGAACAAGACTGACACTAGGAATAGACTGTCACTTGATGGCACCCTGTCATCAATCATGACAATGAAAATGAGCAGCCTTTAACCCTGCTTCAAATACGAACCTCCTGCAGAGGTAGTGGAGCAGGCCAAAACTGCCACTGTGGCATACAACAGACCTAATTTGTGAATTTTGTGGTTTTCTGGGCAAGTGGAGTAACTATTATTTTGATATTTCTTATTGTTCCGATGTTGTTGTTTTACATGTTATTTAATCACCTTTATTTTGTTCACCTTTATCTTAATTTTTTTTATAGTGCAATCAATAAATTAATTGTACATTTTGAAAAAGCGTTTCCATTATATTCAG
>NC_056617.1:14599703-14600323 GCF_018340385.1 Cyprinus carpio | reverse complement strand
ATGATTTCCACTGGAAACCGATTTGCTCTACTTTGCGAGACAGAACACGATGCTGTGATCATCAGAGAATCCATCGTCCGGCACGTTCGTGCTATGTTAGCTGAAGGTAATGCGCACACTCACTGTTTCCCTGGTGCTCGTATTCTTGATATTTCTGCACAGATACCCGTGATCCTGAAGGGTGAAGAGAATCGGGCAGTCATGCTTCCGGCTGAAGTTGCGACACCCGAAGCTGCGGCGAGAGCGCCAGACACTAAGAGGGACTTCCAGAAGGGCCTGGTCGAGATGGTGCGCCCGTAGCATACAGCCTGCCGTGAATCATCATCTCAGGACCTCTTCCCCGTATAGATGAGGAACCACGCGAAGGGGTTCAGTAGACTTTTTGCTTTAAATGAATGGTTATTGTCATGTGGTGTAAGGAGCAAAAACTGCTTTTTTTGTTAATAATTGTAATCTTTTCTGGGAGCGTCCTGGGCTTGTTGGATGCTGATGGCCTGCACCCCAGCAGAGTCAGAACAGAACTCCTGTTGTTCCAAGCATCCTCCAGGGGCGGCCTCGCTCCATATGACTAGTTAGCCAATTCTCAAATAACTGCTATGATGGCTTTTGTTCTACCCGCT
>NC_056617.1:14597545-14599578 GCF_018340385.1 Cyprinus carpio | reverse complement strand
AAGCAGAATAAGACAAGACAAATACGAAAGAGATATTAAACTCTAATACAAATTAAACTAATTTTTCAGATACAGTAGGTCATATATAATGTGCGCAGCAATATCGCCTGCACGACGAATCATACATCTCAAGACTCTTCCATGTATAGATGAGCGACACGAAAGGTGTCAGTAGAACTTTTTTGCTTTAAATAAAGGGTTATTGTCCATGGTGTAAAGACAAAAACTGCTTTTTTGTTAAGAATTGTAATCTTTTCTGGAGCGTCCTAGACTTGTTAGTGCTGATGGCCCTGCACCCCCCCGCAAGTCGGAGCAGAGCTCCGGTTGGTCAACATCTTCCAGACGCTACGCTCCATATGACTATTCGCCCATTCTCAAATACTGCTGATGATGGCTTTGTTCTAACCCCTCTAAATAGAACTACTTGCGCTGCTCCAATAAATATAAGAACTGGTCTGTTCCAGTGTTAATTTTGGGGGGACAGGCATTTTTGATTTAGCATGTAGGTGTCTTATCTTAGACCGAAAATGCTTACTAATATCAGCAGAATCAGACACGACAAACTAGAGATATTAAAAAAAACTCTATACAAAGAACTATTTTTTCAGATGCGAGTAGGTTCACTTTCTAATATTTACATCTTTTGTTGATAAACATTAATGACTTTCTGATAGGCACTTTATTAGGAAAGTGTCCAAGTGATGTGACATTGGCCAAGTGGGGTTACCAACTAGGAATTTCGTGCTCTGCATTAACCCATCCACAGTAACAACACACACAGCAGTGAACCCACCACACACAGAGAAGTGAGCATGCCATTTTTTTGCAGTGGGGTTTCGGTCCTTGCTCAGAGCCCTCAGTTGTGGTAGTGAAGGTTTGGAAAAGCGCTGTAACATTCACTCCCTCCATCTACAATCCCGGCTGGCCCGAGACTCGAACCCACAACCTTGTTTGAGGTTACTAGTCCGACGTGATTTTGACATATCCGGTAGAACCTCAGATAACATTTATAAGTCTCTCTCGTCTTATACGAGACGCAATAAATTTTCGATAACGAGTCGTTTAACTATATATTTTTCGTCTTCGTTACAAAAAAAAAATCAACACTGTTCTGTTCCCCGAAATTACGGCAAAATATAATTTAATGCATGTTTCTAGAAAAACAAATCTGATTGTGATTAAACAGAACAAAGCTAATTAATCAGTTTTGGCCAAATCATTAGATCACTCGCACCCAAAGCATTATTGTAAATGAAAACGATCACAGATCATAGTTTGATGTACACTCTGCTTGACTTACACCTGGCTAAACCAATGATATATTGGTCTAAATTAGTCTACTCCACCTCCAACCAACTACTTGTTCTAACATGAGCCCCCGTCAACCTGGTTCGAGTGGCGGTGTTGCAACATATCTAGTGAATATTGCCAGTGTCCCAGAAAACAGAATACGGTTTACATATTTGAAATAATCTCTGCTTAATGCGTACAACTGTCAGTATGCAAAAGAATATATTGTATCTCTTGGTCTGGCCACTAGAGGAGGGACGAGACACCTTATCCCACGAGAGAGACACGAGACTTGTTCACGAGAACGAGAGGAGAACAAGATTTTTTTAAACTTTGTTTAAAGAAATCCTCAATGATGAGATATATAGGAAAATTTGTCTTTTATTCAACTGAAAAACACAAATGCAACAAAAGTAGGTGCATTTTGAATCAATTAGTACTTATGAAGATGAAACCTCTATTTAATACATTTTAATGCAGGTATAAAACAACCGGTAAAACACCTGCACAAGTTTGCCACACCCTCAACTGACAGGGAAGTAATTGCACAAAATAATATGTAATACATATTATCAATTATACTTATATTTAGATAGATACCTAAAATAAAAATAACAACACAAAGAATCTCCCTTTAAGTAGCAGTCGTCAAGTTTATTTAGTAACGATTTCCACTATATAAAAAAAAGATTTTTTTCCCATTTAATTTTTCTCAACTCCTTTTTAATAGTATATACATTTTC
>NC_056617.1:14597310-14597523 GCF_018340385.1 Cyprinus carpio | reverse complement strand
CATGTTTAGGGCGCTATGAAATGTTTGATTTTTTCTCACCATTTTAATTATTATTATTGTTACCAAATTCTGTGTTTTAGCATGTCTAACTATTTGAATGCATAACACAACTTAATTTATTCATTCACAAAACAAAATAAGCATGTTTTTTTAAATAGTTTTTTTGGGAGTGTGAACTGGCCATAATGCTGTATGATAGGTGTGAGATTCGTT
>NC_056617.1:14594193-14594702 GCF_018340385.1 Cyprinus carpio | reverse complement strand
TACTTTGCAGTTACGTAGCCGTCACAAAGTTACGTTGTGCGACGTATACGCACCTTTCACTTTTCCGGTTGCCACGACGTAACTAGTTACATCGCCACGACGAAACTTTGGTCACCAGATTACTTTGCAGTTACGTAACAGTTACGTACTTTTGTTAGCTGGGACAGTCGACTCTCGTGCCTTTTGCATTTAAATCTTTATAACAAGCAATCGCATGGTTCTTAATGAACTTTGTTTTTCTGCTTCCATAAAAGTGCATAGGCCATGTTGCCTCGTTTATCTAAAGGTGCTCTTTTTCTTGTTTTAAACCTAGCCAAAACCCATGTGTTGCGTGTGAAAAACAGTAGGCTTTAATTAGCATACATTTATTGTGAAATTACTGCTTTCCCGTGTCAATCCATGGTAATTTTTACTGCGAACAATGCGCTGTCATTTTAATTCAGTGCATGCAGCACAGCAAAAATAGACTCGGTACGTAAACGATCGCTGCACTGCTGCAGACGCACCGC
>NC_056617.1:14580690-14593769 GCF_018340385.1 Cyprinus carpio | reverse complement strand
TTTCACACGTAGGCCTTCTCCGTCAGCAGTGCGTATACAGTATGTGTGTGCGGTGAAGAAGCAGCAGCGAGAGCGCATTAATGTAACTCGAAAGCACCTTAACTTAAGGCCGAGCAGGGGAACTCTCTGTTCGCACGAGATTAGAATTTTACTTTGCTCGATGTCACAAAACCCAGACGTGCAGTGATCACATTACACGCTGCCTCTCGTCCAGTGGCCTATCTGCTCTTGTCGAAACGTTGACGATTTCTATCGAACAGCCCTAATGAACTAGCAATGAACGGCCAATCTGACTTGACCTTTTTCGCGGATATTATATATTACCATTTATGTTTAACTATTGAGTTAGTTGCAGGGTTAGACTGCCTGCGTATCTGGACTCTGATGATCATAGAAAACCGATTGGAGACACAAAGTATGCGGATTGTAAAAAAACGTAAACAACGTGGTTGTTGCAGGGTGTAACTGGTCTTGCTTATGGGACTTTTCTGACTTGGGTTTCAAACTGTCCTCTAAACTCCCCGTGCTAACTGCTTATCAACCTCTCTTCTCCGATAGACACTGCGTACTGCAGACAGCATGCACTGTGCAGCCTGCCCTGTGCTGCCACTGACTGCTGAAATTTCGCGGGGGTCGCTGCCGTGTGATGATGGGTGAAATCATTGTGACTGTGAGGGGGAGGCGATGTCTAATCGGCGGATTTCTGTTTGAGAGGGAGTTTGGTGCGGGTCTCCTGGCCTTCAAGGTGTAGGCTATGAACATAAAATATACTTAAAAAATATTTATATGATTTATTAAATGGGGTGGCAAACAGGGGTTGCCCCCCCGTAGATCCGCCTCTGGCTCTATCAGGTACTAACACAGTACATCTTATTGAACATAATTTGAATATGTCTTCGGCAGAATTCAAATGAGCCATTTTAATCTAGATTAATTCCAAGATTACAGTGAGATTATTTGGATTAAAAAATTTTAATCTATCCAGCCCACGAATAATATATCTTATATATATATATATATATATATAATATATATAGACTTGCGAACCCAATGATCCATACAACAAACAAACAAAACAACAAAGACCTGCGAACCCAACCATGCCCATAAACAAACAAACAACAATTTCATACACATACCAAAAAACTCCACCCTTGCAAGCATAAACATGCACATGCCAAACAAACCAATACACTTTTCAATCATACACATAAGGTCCATCTCCACAATTAGCATGTATTGTGATAAATAGTTCATTATTGTCACTCATTAAATGATAAAAAGTAACTGAATCATATATTTTCGATATCATTTGCTCAGCAAACTGAAATATTTCAGGTATTTTATTGTTTTTAGCATATGATGATTTTTTGGCTAAACATCTCATGAAAACCCCAAAAGTCCTGAAATCACCTCATTAACACTATCATGCAAGACTTCTCTAAACGATCTATTAACCTAATCATCTAAACGAGTATTCACCTATCATTGAATTAACTCTAAACACCGCAAAAGCTCCTGAGGCTTTTAGAAACTCCGACTGGCGACCTGACTGCTGCATACACAAACAAACAACAACCAAACAAACCAAAAAACTCCACTGGCAAGCTAAACATTGCACATGCAACAAAACAATACACTTTCGAAGGACCGATACCAGACCTTGGAGGGACCTGGCTGAGCAGTGGACTGAGTTTTGTCCTGGAGTAAAACATCCATAGCACAACCGTGCACAGGCGTGTGCTTTGAACCAGAAACAGCGGCAATGAGCTGCCTGACCTGGGCAATCAGAGAAGCAGCACTGGAACGTTGCTCATGGTCCAAAGTACTTTTGTTTCGGATGAAACCAAGTTTTGCATGTCATCTCGAATCAAGGTTCCATAGTCTCTATACGGGGGAGATAGAGGAAGATGCCAAAATACACAGAAGTCCAGTGGCATCAATACCCACAGTAGGAAGTATTGAATGTTCACAGGTGCCACATATCAGCTGCTGGTGTTGGTCAACTGTATGTGTTTTTATCAAGGGGCAGGGGTCAATGCAGCTAGCTATCAGGAGGTGTTTGGAGCACTTCAGCCCTTCCATCTGCTTGCACAAAAAGCTTTATGGGGTAGAGGAATTTCGTTTTTCAGCCGACCTGGCACCTGCTCACAGTGTGCAAAACCACTACAGTAAATGGTTTACTGACCATGGTATTACTGTGCTCCAATTGGCCTGCCAAGCTCTCCTGACCTGAACCCCATACAGAGAATCTATGGGATATGTGCACACACATTCACCTCACAAATCTTAATAAAATATCACTCACTCAAATCACATCTCTCTCTCTCTCTCTCTCACACACACACACACACAAACACACACAGATTAATATGTAAAATAGTCAATACACTTTATGCAAGATTTTGTGTGATTCAATTATTTTCATTTTTTTCTTGTTGTTAATCTTGTGTTAAAAAGGAATAGCTCTAACTTCCCTTACAAAAAATAACTGCAGTACAATGAAGTAAAACTGCAGTACAACGTAGTATAACTGCAGTCAAATGAAGTACAACTGTAGATTTGCAGTTTAATGAAGTATATAACTGCAGTTCAATAAAGTTCAACAGCAATAAAACTGCAGTCCAATGAAGGCAACTCTAGATTTGCGGTGTAATGAAGTACAGATACAATATAACTGCAGTACAATGAAGTACAATTGTAGATTTGCAGGATAATGAAGTACAGATACAATATAACTGCAGTACAATGAAGTACAACTGTACATTTGCAGTGTAAAATGAAGTACAGATACAATATAACTGCAGTTCAGTGATACGCTAAAATGCATGTGAAGATTTCAGATGCAAAAACTTATAAGTCTGTCTGATTAAATTTATTTTATTTATTTTTTATGAGCATTTTTTAAATAAAGGTTCCTATGATTAGGTCCAGTAATTTCACTTTAACGGCAAAGAGGTTATTTTCACTTGCTACTGAAGTCTTCATGTATAGGCTCTGTACTGCAGTTTGTGCTGTATTGTGCAACATGTAGCAAGTGCTGTGGTTTACAGTATTGGGAAGGTTTTTTTTTTTTTAAATGCATTTATTATTATTATTATTGTTGTTGGTGTAATGTAGGATTCCTATGAAATATTCGTATAAAATATTTTTGTACAAACAAAAATATTTGCCTATGGAATATTTCAACCCGCATAGATCAATGCACGTGAGATCTTCCTTCGTGGCCAACGGTCCGTTGACCTGACAACGAGTCTCAGCTGATTACTGTTAATGGTAAATCAGCGTCTTTTCCGTAGTGGTCTACCGCAGGATGAAGATAAAAGTATAAAATAGCATACGTTATGGTTTGGACAACATCATTAATATTTGAACTATCACAATTAAAGCACAAACACATAACAACATACACACCACCAAGACCCGTTCCCAAGTGTGAGAAAAGAGAAGAAACGGTTTCCGGAAGAGAAGTTCATCAGGAGAGATGGAGAGTTGACTTTGTCGAGTCATTCAGTTTAGCGTTGAGTATAATATCTAATGTCTTCATATATCTTTAGTTATCATTTTTTCACTGATCTGTAGCGCACGCATGTCAGTGCGCGAGGTGCTTACTACAGCACAGAACACACAGAAGTCTGATAGAAGACAAAACAACTGGTTTTAATGCTGTTTTTACTACACTTTTACTTATATTATAACAAATTATAATTATAAAATCTTCAAATCTATCTAATAAAACATCAACATCTCAATCCAACTAGTGACATAACCAAGTTGCATGTAATTATGCAATTTAGTTTATAAGCAGATCTGTAGAAATTATTCATGTCATTGTCCAGCTCAGTTCGGTTCTCATTCCAATGGCATCAGCACATCATTTATAATAATGGAATGAACAAAATTGAACTGAATATACTGTTTGTTGTTTATTTGTTTCTAGGAGAGCGTCAACTCATTAAAAAGTGTACAGTGTACCCCTCTTTGCATCAGAGGAAGCATTAGGAGAGAGGAGAAGAGAGACGGTGAAAAGGCACTCAACAGATGTTGGTGAGACTTTATTTCTGGAAATGCATTAAAGGTCACTCACATTCTAGTTAGCCACAAATGTAAACCTGAATTTAGATAGTATTTAAATTAGATAAATAACTCCAGCTACTTGCAGGCCTACAGTCCTGTATATTTAACACTAAATTGTGATGCAGCCTGAATCATAATCACACCATGTTCATTTGTTAGCCAGAGGGGAACTGATCCTTAAACTAAACATACACCCCCCACCCCCGCCATTCTGTCCCCTGATGATGTCTGTGTTCCTTGCCACTGATGACTTTTGTCTTGCGCTTATTTGTGAATACATAATATTCAGCAATATTATTGATCTGACTCCTCTGACACCATTGGATGAGGTCTGAACTGAGCCCAGATGATGACAACACTGATTTCAACTGAACAATGACACTTTTTACTGTTTAGAGTTGTTTACTGCTTCACAGCAGAAGTGAATTCTGTTTGCATCATTATTTTTCTTTTTATCACTGTAAAGTTATTAAAATATTTCTTACAATATACTGAATATACACAAAAATATAATAAATCTGGATTTTTTTAACAGCACTGTACACCAGCATTTATGTTCAGTAGTGTGGCATTAATGTGTGGAAATTGACATTTTTTTTTTCATTGTGTGATTGTTATTTTCAGGAAAATGCACTGGTAACAAATAAAAAAAGAAGACCAAAAATATAATTCAATAGAGGATGATGGCTTTGATGGAAACAAGCGCTCAAATAACGCTGCGCAGTAACCTACTTTATTTGATCTTTTTTATTAACTACTATCTTTATAGTTTAGAATACCTAATAACTGCTATTGTTTTTCAGAAAATAAGACCTGTGGGAGTGCTGGAGAAATCAAGTGTACAAGTCCTCTGTCTCCTCAGCCATGTAAGAGATCTTCAGACATCAAGAGACTGAGGAGTTAAAATGAAATCAAAGCGCTAAAAGATTTATAATATTAGTGCCAATTCAGTATGAAAACAGAGAGAGAGAGAGAGAGTGGAAAGGTAATGTAATCTAGTTTTATAAGCAATTATTCTCAATGCTTAACATCAGCTATCAACAATTCTTTGATTCTCTCTGATTGACTGGAAGGTGTGCATTAAAAACAATGAGTATAGATAATTACAATCAGTTCAATCACCATTTTAAATGAATGTGTGGGGTTTTACTGTAGCACACACGTAGAGTCAGAACACTAGATCTAATGATCTGTAACCAAAAAAAACTAATGAAAATTAACTTAGTTCTACCCTTCCAGTCAAATTGTACTCCACAAACATTAAAGGGTTAGTTCACCCAAAAATTGACTAATTACTCACCCTCATGTCATTCCAAACCGATAATACCTTTGTTCATCTTCAAAACACAAATGAATATATTTTTAATGAAATCTGAGAGCTTTTTGACCCCTCTATAGGCAGCAACGCAACTTACACATTTAAGTTCCAGAACATAGCAAAGACTTGTGAAAGTAATCATGTGACTCCAGTGGATCATCCTTTTGTCTTCTGTTGCATGAACACAACACTCATGCGTTGTGATGCTCTCGTGAATGCACATTACAGATCAATATTTTTATAAATGAGTGGTAAATTATTATTATTATTATTATTTTATTTTTTATTTTTTTTGGACGCCTACACTTGCGTTACTTCATAAAATTGAGTCAAAACAACTGGAGTCACATTAATTACTTTAACAATGTCCTTCCTACCATTCTGGAACTTGAATGTTTAAGTTGCATTGCTGTGTGCAGGGTCAGAAAGCTCTCTGATTTCTCTAAAAAATATCTTTGTTTGTGTTCCTAAGAGGAATGAAGGTCTTGCGTGTGTGAAACCACACAAGAGTGACTAATTAATGACAGAATTGAACATTTTGGTTAAGCTATCTCTTTAAGGGCAGCTTTAACTTAATTTTTTAACCTAGCTTTAACAGGTGTGTATTACACAATTTTACTCGGCATCAGTGGAGGCAACCCTTTTCATGTCGTGTGGTTCTTTTCCTTCACCTCATGCATTAAAATCATGTAATGCACACCTAGCCATGGATTAGCCCTCAGTGTGAAGAGGGTTATAGGTTACACAAAGTATTAAATGAAGGGGAAACAATTATTATTATCATTTTTTTTAAACTTAAGCTTAGAATTTTGAACGAAAAACCAAAATGATAAAGAGGGCAAATAATTGTGCAGGACTCTGTACAGTATTTAAACATGATTGTTTCTATGTTTTTTTTTTTTTTTTTCAGAAATGCATGTTATTTTGCAAGGGGTAGTTGCATGGACTATCAATGGAGGGTCAGAAAGCTCTGAGATTTCATTATAAAGATCTTCATTTGTGTTTTGAAGATGAACAAAAGACTTGTCGGTTTGGAACGACATGAGGGTGAGTAATTGATGACAGAATTTTAATTTTTGGGTGAACCAACCTTTAAACTTTTACCTGGAGTGTTCAGAGATATAGAGTACCTTTGCATGGACAACAATAATCAGATTTTAACATGATTAAGACAATACGCTGATTAAGAATCTACATTGTAAACAGAGATTTTTGATTAACTTAATCCAGCTTAAATCATATTCTAAATTGAATTAAGTCGGGAGTATTCCTATTTTAGTCACATTATTGAAGTGCAGTAGACATGTAAACACCTTAATCACATTATTACCGTCGTGTAGGATTTTTCACCGCAGACCTTTTTTTTTTTTTTTTACGACAGGATACACACAACCCGTTGCCGTTTGACGGCAAATAAAAGCTTTAACACCACCATCGTCTGTATGCGGTCGCCGTGATTTTGCCAAGTTAGACATGTTCCTGGATCAACATCTTTTGATGATCCTGGATCAACATAACTGTCCAAAAATATAGACTTAACCCAATCTAAACCTAACCCTACCCATAATTTATTCCTAAAATCAATGTGAAATGATAGCTGATTAACAAGGGTGTAGAAGCACCTAACCCTGATCGTAAACCTAAACCAGATATTTCCTGAAAAGTTATCCCTCAATTCTAATTCATTGATAGGAATGTTGATCCAGGAACAAGAAGGATGTTTATCCAGGAACATGTTGTACTTGGTGAAATCACGTCTCTGTATGCATGTACAAATACTTGAAGCGTTCATAAAAGTAAAAATGAAACACCCACAACTGTACATAGCATGATCACGAAGATGAACTATATGTTTATATGTGAAATTCTGGAGGGGATGTCGGATGGCGTTGCGTGGGGATGTAATGACGTGTGCCATTAATCGAACTATGAACAAGCCTTTAACATGTAAAACAGGAACATGAAAGAAATGTTATAAAAGCAACTCATGTAAACACCTTATATAAACAATGTAAAAATCATGTAAACAATCATAATATTGTCTTATTTAGAATAAGGTAAATAATTAGATTACTGATGTCCATGTAAACGCAGTCATTATTAATGCTGACCAATATGCCATAAGAAATGAACTGGGAATTGTATGAATACTTTTAACAAACACTTGGTGACATCACAATTCAAGATGTATTTTAAGCATACTAAATATACCTGTAGTGAAAAGTGTAACTGAAACTTGAGAATTTCTGATAGTTTTTGTTTGTTTGTTTGTTTGTTTTTCCAGACTACATCAAAAATAGTGTTTCCACATCTAAGATAAAGTCAGTCATAAGACCCCAGCGGAACGATGAGGATAAGCTCTTCAAAAAATGAAACCTGCCTGAATAATGAGGAAAGAAATGTTCATGATTTGTAAATAAACACTGAGTACATTTAGTGTAACTCTCAGTCTGTTATTTTAAGTTTAAAGAAAAGTAAAACAATTTATTGTTGCTTTGCTGTTTGAGACATTCACTATTGTTTTGTACCTTAATTCATTATATTGCAGATGTGTGCAAATAAAACTTATTTTGAATATTCTGGTTGCATTTCAATGTTACTGTACAGCATTTTATTAGTATTGCACTTCGGTTGTATTGAATTGTACTTCAGTTATATTATATATTGCAGTACTACTGCAGTTTTATTGCAGTATAATTGTAGAACTACTTCAGCTGTATTACAGTAATAATGCAGTTCTATTGCAGTTGTTTGTTAATAATACTACAGTTCTACTGCAGTTGTATTTCAATAGTACTTCAGATGTATTGCAGTAAAACGGCATTAATGCAGTATTTTAGTGTCCAAAAAACTGCATTTTTCTAAATGTAGCAAAAACTACTGCAGTATTATAAATTATATTCCTAAACTGCAGTAATTTTTTGTAAGTGTTAAGGATGTGTTCGTGTCCCATAAAGGAGATGCCTGTCTGAATGTCATTTGGTGGCATAGAAACTATATACTTTTAATGGTTTAAATGTTTTCATGGTCTTCTGCGATGTTTGAGGCATACTGAAACAGCTGTACCTAAATACTGTTCGTGCTTTTATGTTGGACTAAATTCAGTTACATTTTAGGCTGTGTAGTGTACATTTTTATTCATTTTTTTATTTTTATTGTATTAACAACTCTCAGATGTTTGTGGATAAAATGCATATTGCATTTTTTTTTTGTCCATAACTATTGTAGTTTTAACTTATTTTATTATATAAATTCAGTTAAATCATTTGTATGACTTGGCAGTGACTTGCTTGACCCAAGCTCCGACTTGACTTGAATTGCTTGACATAAGCAGTGACTTGACTTGATTTGCTTGATTCTAACAAAAATTGACTTGGACTTGCTTGAGGTTAAGACTTGAGACTTACTTGTGACTTGCGCATGTGTGACTTACTCCCACCTCTGCCATGATTATCTCCTAAGTTTTATCGTTAAAGATCTTGTTTACCATTTTCCTTGTCTTCATGAGCTTTTATCAGCACATTACGTGACGAAAGTTGCCTTTTGTGCTTGTAATGAGCGAAAATTAACATGCTTTTCTTGTCATTTATTTTCTTTTTTTTTTTTAGGTACTGCATGTAGTTTTAATATTTTTAGTAAACAATTCCCATACAAACACCTGATAAATACTGCAAATAGCTTGAGTACAGAATAAAGTTGCAGTGTTTGCAGCATTACAATACTACGACTAAATAAAGTTTCACATTCACAAAATCCTTTAAAATCACATTGACTATGTTATGCAGATACATAATCTGTTAAATAATTAGTTTTTTCCTACACCAGAGTTTAACAATCTTTTGTCTTATCTCTTTGGTTTGTAAACCATATACTAAGGGATTTAATCCTGTTGGTACTATGTGAAACATTATACTGGCTAGTTTCCTGCTGTCAGAGTATTCAGGTAAACGATGAAGAAAAATAAAAACAGCTCCAGAGATAAACATAATTAAATACACAGCTAAATGAGTGCTGCAGGTTTTTATGGCTTTGCTGTTCAGTGCTTTGTTTTTGCTAGTTATACATACAGTAGCAATCTTTACATATGTAATTACTATTGATACTGCTGACAGACTGAGTGCAACCACAGTATAAATAATTCCAAAGATATTGTTAATAACCACATTTTCACAGGACAGTTTAAACAGTGAGGCATTGTCACAGAAAGGGTTTTCAATTTTATATCTACAGTGAGACAGACGCACAGTTAGGCCTATCATAATTGTCACCAGAAAAAAAGGCCAGGCCCCAAGCAAATATTGAGAGTTTAATAACCATTTTATTGGTCATTATGGCTGTGTATCGCAGTGGATTTGCATATAGCCACATATCTGTCAAAGGCCATAATCATCAGCACATAGTGACATGCTGCTGTAAATATATGCACAAAATAAGCTTGAATAACACACTCCACATATGATATATAGCGCTCCGAAGCTTCCTTTAAAATGTCCTGTAGTAAGCGTGGCATAATAACAGTGGTCCCTATTATATCATTCACTGGCAAGTTACAAAACAGAAAATGCATAGGGTCATGCAGATTCCTCTCTGTTGAGATCAGAACTATAAGTCCAATGTTTGAAACCATTGAAAAGACATAAGCCAAGAGGAGTACAATGAAAACAGACTGGGATGACTGAGGTGTAACTTTCAGTCCCTCCACAAGTAGAAAGCTGTGTCTTAATGTCAGGTTGTCCATTTATGGCTGTACACAAAATCTGCAACCAGAATAACAAACATAATATTAATGACATATCAACAAATCATTAACTTTGTGTTAAATGCACATGACAAAAGAATAGCATTCCCAGTTTCACTTAAATTTGCCACTTTTCTGTGCAAGATCATGTGGAAACTGCATATTCTGTAGGTATACAGTATACTGCATGTTTTTAACTGTTGTTGTTTTTTTAAGTTACAGTATGCTGATAAAAATACAAACATTGTGTTTAACAATTACATAAAAAATTGTTCTTACAGATGAAAAAAAAAAAAATGTGAATAACAGCTCTTATTCAGTTTTACTTTATAAATGTGATTGCAGCATCTTGCCTCTGCCTAATATTATTCCTATAATGATCAGGTCAAACAGTATGACTTGTTTTTCAAAATAGTCTCAAAACAGTTTAATGGCCCCCCAAGCTTTTGTGTGTGGTTTATATAGAATTCTATCTGACATTGTCATCACTCACTGGGGAAAAACAATTCATAGCATGTGTTGCTAAGAGCAGCAAAGGCTGTTGATTCAGTGTGTTTGTAGCACAACAAGTGAAGTTATTGGTTACTAATTGTGCAATATGATTTAAGACCCCAATGATACATTTATTTTCTGAAACTGTGGCTAAAATATTTTAGAATAAGGTAGTTACTTTACATATTCACAGATAAAAAGTTTCATATTGAGCAGTCAGCTCAATCAGTATTCATTTTTTCTTAATAAATTTAACAGAATCCTTATAAAGGGGTCACATACAGTTTTTCTTCCATTTAGCTGAATTAAAAGAACAAAAACTTTAAAGCTGCAAATCACCTTTATTTATATAGCGCTTTATACAAAACAGATTGTGTCAAAGTAACTGAACAACCTTAATTAGGAAAACAGTGTGTCAATAATGCAAAATTACAGTTAAAGGCAGTTCATCATTGAATTCAGTGATGCCATCATTCAACTCAGTTCAGTTTAAATAGTATCTGTACAATCATTTGCAATCAAGTCAACGATATCGCTGTAAATAAAGTGTCCCCAACTAAGCAAGCCAGAGGGCGACAGCTCAGTCGGGGGGCCAGTTCTCCTCTGGCCAGATGAAACCAGCAGTTAAATTCCAGGCTGCAGGAAAGTCAGATTGTGCAGAAGAATCATTTTTTTCCTGTGGTCTGTCCCGGTGGTCGTCTGAGACAAGGTCTTTACAGGGGATCTGTATCTGGGGCTCATCTAGTTGTCCTGGTCTCCGCTGTCTTTCAGGGCTGTAGAAGTCCATTCTAGGTGCTGATCCACCATCTGGGCTGGATACGTACAGGATCCAGGTGACTGCAGTGACCATCTGATCTGTATACAGACTGGATCTGGTGGCTACGATGACCTCGGAATAAGAGAGAAACAGACTAATATTAAGCGTAGATGCCATTCTTCTAATGATGTAGCAAGTATATCAGGTGTTATGGGAAGTATTCCCGGTTCCGGTTTACCTAATTAATCTAGCCTAAAAATCCTTTAACGGATTTGGATATTAGAAGCATATTAGTGTGTTATGTGTAAGCCAGGTTAAAGAGATAGGTTTTTAATCTAGATTTAAACTGCAAGAGTGTGTCTGCCTCCCGAACAATGTTAGGTAGGATATTCCAGAGTTTAGGCGCTAAATAGGAAAAGGATCTGCCGCCGGCAGTTAATTTTGATATTCTAGGTATTATCAAATTGCCAGAGTTTTGAGAACGCAGTGGACTTGGAGGACTATAATTTAACAAGAGCTTGTTCAAATACTGAGGTGCTATACCATTCAGGGCTTTATAAGTAATAAGCAAAATTTTAAAATCTATACAATGTTTAATAGGGAGCCAGTGCAGTGTTGACAGAACCGGGCTAATATGGTCATACTTCCTGGTTCTAGTAAGAACTCTACAGTCGTGGCCAAAAGTTTTGAGAATTACATAAATATTAGTTTTCAAAAAGTTTGCTGCTAAACTGCTTTTAGATCTTTGTTTCAGTTGTTTCTGTGATGTACCTGAAATATAATTACAAGCACTTCATACGTTTCAATCATTTTATCGACAATTACATGACATTTATGCAAAGAGTCAGTATTTGCAGTGTTGGCCCTTCTTTTTCAGGACCTCTGAAATTCGACTGGGCATGCTCTCAATCAACTTCTGGGCCAAATCCTGACTGATAGCAACCCATTCTTTCATAATAACTTCTTAGAGTTTGTCAGAATTAGTGGGTTTTTGTTTGTCCGCCCGCCTCTTGAGGATTGACCACAAGTTCTCAATGGGATTAAGATCTGGGGAGTTTCCAGGCCATGGACCCAAAATTTCAACATTCTGATCCCCCGAGCCACTTAGTTATCACTTTTGCCTTATGGCACGGTGCTCCATCGTGCTGGAAAATGCATTGTTCTTTACCAAACTGTTGTTGGATTGTTGGAAGAAGTTGCTGTTGGAGGGTGTTTTGGTACCATTCTTTATTCATGGCTGTTTTTTTGGGCAGAATTGTGAGTGAGCCCACTCTCTTGGATGAGAAGGAACCCCTGCTACAAATGGATGGCGGTCAAATACGTTTGATTTAAACCATACTAATGCACTTCCATAAATGCCAACAAAGTTTTCTAGTCTATGCAAAAGAATGTTGTGGTCAATAGTGTCGAACACAGTGCTAAGATCCAATAGCAATAATAGACAGATACAACCACAATAGGATGATAAGAGCAGGTCATTTGTAACTCTAAGGAGAGCAGTTTCAGTACTATGATACGGTCTAAATCCTGATTGAAAAATCCTCACAGATACCATTTTTTTCTCTAAGGAGAAATTTAATTGTAAGGATACTACCTTTTCTAGTATCTTGGACAGAAAAGGGAGATTCGAGATCGGTCTGTAATTAACCCTCTGGGGTCTAAGGGGTTTTGGGGGCCTGGAGAAGTTTTGACATCCC
>NC_056617.1:14580289-14580378 GCF_018340385.1 Cyprinus carpio | reverse complement strand
TGAGTAGGGAGTGATTGACCATCAAAATTAGTTGATTCACACCTGAGAAGATAAAGGCCCACATAATGAGCTGCATAATGAGCCTTGCA
>NC_056617.1:14579857-14580137 GCF_018340385.1 Cyprinus carpio | reverse complement strand
AGTGTATATTGTTACACTTGGAGTAAGACTGGAGTAATGATGCTGAAAATTTAGCTTTTATCACAGGAATAAAGACTTACTCATGTTTATGATCTCTGCTGGTTTAAGCTTTTTCATTCTTAAAGTAATCCAAATCTTATTCCTCTCAGCACGTCTTCTTGAGGTGAATTGTGTACCGGTATTATTCCTCTCAGTGCGAAGCGGACAGTAAAATAAAAAAATAATAAAAATAATAAAAAAAAAACAAAAAAAAAAACTTGAAGAACAGTCTTGCTTCTTT
>NC_056617.1:14577756-14579809 GCF_018340385.1 Cyprinus carpio | reverse complement strand
TCACGTAGATGATTGTAATATCAATAGCGCGCTCAGCACGTGGGCGTGGTCGCATTATAAAATGAAGGGAGACGTGAAAGATTGGACATCGCGTTGTTTTCATATGGATTACTTTATCACAGAATATTTGTTTTTGATAAGACTTGTTTGGTTTAAAAGTAGACATGTCAAGCTTTCTATAGATATCTCTCTCATGTCTCTTTGATGAGTATTTGCTGAGTTACAATTCATTTTAAGGAATATGATACACACCTGCATTTAAATGTGGCTGCATTTAAAATTGTATGAAAGCAAGTAAAGAAGGCTCCCTTTAAATTCACTGACATTGTCAGTTAATGAAGCTCTTTTTTACATCGTGTGCATTTTGTTGATTATAATAAAAGAACTTGAGTTTAAACGTGAGGATGTTTTATTAATCATTCTAATTCTTTAGAGTTTCAATGATTTAGCTAAATCGTGCAGGTTTAATTTATTCGTTTCTTGTTTTAATTATGCCTAAATAATGAGAGCAAAATTATACAGTGCCTCACATTTTACTAAAATAAAGGAAATAATTTATAAAACACGCAACAATTTCTTAATCAGTGTACAGACAGATATCTTTTTCCCAAGAATTTATCTGTCAAAATAAAGGACAGGTAACGAATAACAAAGTACAGTAGTGCATGACAAAAATGCATGCTGTTTTATTTTGCATATAAATCCATTATATAATTAAAAATGTATTTGTGACAAATATAGGCCTAGTATGTGAGAATATTGACATTTTGCATATAAATCCATGTAGCCTAGCTCACTAAAATAGGCTACCACTTTTAATGCTCTGATTCAAAGTAAACCACCATTTCTTTAGGATAATATAACACAATTCATATTATATAAATAATACTGCACACCTATTAAATGTTTCAAATCTAAAATATGGTGTAATACTAAGAGAAAATATAAGCACAGGCTCATAGGCTTGA
Source organism: Cyprinus carpio (assembly GCF_018340385.1). Taxonomy (NCBI): domain Eukaryota; kingdom Metazoa; phylum Chordata; class Actinopteri; order Cypriniformes; family Cyprinidae; genus Cyprinus; species Cyprinus carpio. The sequence goes on along the minus strand of NC_056617.1, from coordinate 14,578,841 downwards.
CATTTATCCTGCTTGAATTCATTGTAAGAATCGCACATAACTTCATAAGTACTAAAATTTCATCTGTGAATATTCAATATTTTAACTACAGTGTTTTTCTTTCATTTTCCCTGACTGCAGCAGTCAAATGTAACACATCGGCGAGGCAAAGCTGACGGCTATTTGCGAAAATGTGCTTTGACGCACTTGTCTGACAACTTGTGGTTAAAGAGCCTCTCAGTGGTCAAAAGCTGTATATATAAATAGATCGATACAGTAGGTGGCCAACCAAAATGAGCTTTTTGCTGCCGTGAGCACCGCCGCATCTGCAAAGTGCATTTGCAGATTTTGACCGCTGAGTGGCGCTTTAAGTTTGGTTATATTTTTAAGTTATCAAACAAACGCATCAACAGAGCTGGGTAGTAACGGATTACATGTAATCTGGATTACGTAATCAGATTCCAAAACTCAAGTACTTGTAATTAGAGTAAACTCTCTATCGTCTATTTTTTATTGTTGAAATCTATTTAATACACCATCATTTTCGTTTCTATAACGTGTGAATATATCCTCTATCGTATTCTACAACGAAAACAATCAGCGCGCCTTATCACTAGTTTTATTTTGATTTCCCGAGTCCGCTAGTAGCTTATAGCCCATTAGCATCACCAGCGTGGTTGTCGCTAAACCCGCGTGCATCGCTAATACTCTATTCACACACATTACAATTGCTTTACTCACTGTAACTTGCTTTAATGGCGGATGTTTGTCTACCTTTGAGTGCAGGTGACGACACGTTCGAGCTGTGGTCGGCGCAGCTCGAGCTGGAGGCCGTGGTCGGTGGACACTTTTACAACACGTTAGGACTCTTCAGGATTCATTTATTCATTTAAGTCCCGGGTAAGTATACAGCGCGCTGCTAACAGTCCCACCACCTCCACCCCGTGTGTTTCTCTGCACAGGCCCGGTGCACCCAGGACGCGATCTTCCCAGATGTCCTTCACGCCGGCGCCGGGACACCACGGACCCTGGGAGCATCCACAGCGGAGGACACGAGCCAGGCCCCGGGCGACGACTTCTCCCCCTCCGGTCTTCGAGATCTCCAC
>NC_056617.1:14577101-14577177 GCF_018340385.1 Cyprinus carpio | reverse complement strand
TTTGTTTCTCTGTTTGGTAACTAGGATTTACACAAGCTCCAGTCTGGATCCAGAACACCTGAGAAGAGATAATGCC
>NC_056617.1:14569697-14577030 GCF_018340385.1 Cyprinus carpio | reverse complement strand
GTTTGATTGCTGTTAATAATGTGTTCCGTCTTGAGTTCTGAACATTTTCTGCCCGTATACATGGCCGTCTGTTGGCTACTTTACTAAATATTGTTAAAAACTTAATTTTCTGTAAGTTAGCGCGTGTTTGTCGTAAAAGCGCTATACAAATAAACTGGTTGATTGAACAGATTAAAAATAATCAGACTACAGTTACTTTTTTTATGGATTACATGATTACATATTATTTACACAATGGTAATAAAGTTGACACATTTAGGTAGTTTATCTCAGAACATATATTCCCTTAACATTTATATTTTTTTCCTAATAAACCTGCTGCTTATATGCGTTCGTGATTCTTCAAGTTTTTCAGTGATTGGGGGAGGGGTGTCACAATTACTTTGTGCATCACATTCACTCCGCACTCTGGAGCAGATTGTCTCTTGCGTTGCTCAGCTGTGGGCCGATTTAAAACTGTTTAATATAAGGTTGCTGTCCCATTTATACGAATTGTTAATTAAAAAAGAAAAAAAAGTCAAATTATATTGTTAGTTTTATGCTGACATGCAATCAAGGTCTTAGGATACTATACAAGATACAAAGTTAATTGGAAGCTGTTAGCATGCGCTGTGACATTTTCTTGTTTAAGCTTTACATAGCTCCTTAAGATTTTTAAAAAGTCAGTTTAATAGTAATGAAATTCAAGTTGAATCTAGTATAAAAAAAAAAGGTTTAATTGCTTAAATTATTTCTATGAATTAATAAGTTAGCATGACTTTTCATCATAGCATTTTTACAAGCTGTATTCATTTTTCGAAAGCAAGCACCCACTTTTTTCTTTTTTTAAATCTCTAGTATTCCTGTATCTCCTACAATGGGATTTTTTTTTTTTTTTTGGGCGGGGGGTCAAAGATGAGTACATCATCAATGGGGAGTTGCCAGTTAACTGGGGAAATGTAAAATAAGGGCTAGTGAGATTCTTTCAGCATTCTTTTATTTATAAGTGTTTATTCTTTAGAAAATAAGGTACAGAATAATGAATCGTCCAAATATTTGTAATGATAATATATTTTTTAATAATATAGGCCTATATCTGCCTGCAGTTAAAAAAAGTTATCATATTTGTTTTTTTGCTTCAATAATATAGGCTACGATTTATTCTAAAAAAAAAAAAAAAAAAAAAAAAAAAAAAATAATAAATATAAAAATAAATAAAAAGCCCGGCATGAGAAAAATTTTTGATTATAAATTGGGAGTGTGTTTGGGAAGCAGCGAAATGTACAAATGGTGTGAGGCGGGAGCAGCTGATGGAGGATTTGTACTTCACTTGGTCTTAAGAATTAAGCCTTCACTCAAATGCTTAACTCTCTATTTAACAGCAAATAACAATGATTTACGTAAAGATATTTAATGATTAATGTTGGGCTCATGATCAATGAGCTGATAATTTGTTTTTATTATGGGTCTTGTGCATGGCGGGGAAATAATAATATGCTGGTTCCACAAATAATGATTTCGCATTAAAAATAATGATTAATTATCCATTTGATGTTTGTTTGTTATGGTCTTGTGAAAATAATAATATGGGCTGCGAGAAAATAATGAATAAAAGTGGCCAGTTTGCGACGTGTTTAAACCGTGGCGTTACGTTCCTCACAGCCAAAAATGAATACAAATTCAGTTCAGCTGGAGGGGGTTGGGGTAGTTCTGTATGGCTTGTAGGGGGGGTGGAGATAAAGGTGTAGATTTCTTGCTCTTTCATATGGACAGTGTCTTGCTATAGGGCTTTCAAACTTGCAGAACAGGTTTGGATGGGAGCCGGATGCCACCAGCCGACTTTGGTTTTAGAATAGCGTTGAAGAAAGGTTTGATCCACTTCAAATGTTGACTACTGTATAAGCGCATCTGTCTCTCAGAATGTAGCCTATTCGCAAACAATATATTGAACCATCTTTTATGTTTTTCTAAAGTGGCAGTTGGACGCTCGTAAGTATCCGCCACACTTCTGAAACCTATATCAGATGTAAATTTTCGCCAGTTCGATGAGTGTGCCAAAGTTTGTGAGTTTTTTAGACATGTTTAGGCCGCAAAAAATCTTGATTCATTTCGAAGAGGAAAAGAATAGCCAGACAATTCCAGAGGCGTCCTCGCCACCCACCTGGTGCTCAGGCGCCTAATAAACCATTTACGCGAAACCAATCCGGAAACCCGGAGTCCGTCACAACAGATAGTAAACCCAGTTTCGATGTGTAATGAGCTTTGCGAGAAAATGGCTAGCTAGAGCGTTTATCTAGCCAAACGACGCCGTAGAACTGGTACTTCCCGATAGCGTGCAGCCAGCGCCGATGTAAGGGTGAAGTGACGACGTCGGGAGATGCGTTAAATCCACTAAAGGGAAAAAAATTGCACAAGGGATATAAATTCTTCCTACGCAAGAGCTTTAGTCCCACAATTCACCAAAAGGTAAGCGTTAGCTAGTGTTTAACCACATCACGTATCTGGTGCCATCTGTTCGTCCCACTGTACAAGGCAGATATAAGGAGAGGACGCAAAAGCACGTAAAAAACTGATCATAATCTTTCACGGTGCTCACCTCAAGTTTGCTGCTACGCATCAAGGGCCCACGCGGCCCAGTCTGACGGCGAATCTGCATAGTATAAGTGGACTATTGGCAGGTGTCTTGTTCCGGGCAGACTGGCAATAGGATGTCGGTGCCATTCAGGCAGGAACTGACGTGGTGTGCACTTTGTTATGCAGCCGAACTAGGCACTATTCCGCAACTATTAGACTGGAGCAGGACTGTTATTTATATCTATTATGGCACATCACTAACTGCAGGGGTTTGAATATACGGTGACTAATCGGTTGTCTTTACCAATGCAGTTCTTGCCCGTTTGTCTTACTGCTGGAGTGATCTGTAATGTCTTTTTTTTTATTATTGTAGAATGTTTGCATGTTATGTGCTCAGCATCCGTAGTTATGTCCTTTGCTTGGTACCTATATGGGCCGGTAATGTAGAACATACAGCACAACCGAGTCATATCATGCCCCACAATATGCGCTTGGCAACATTGTTGATTTGTTCTCTCGATTTTTTTTTTGAGACATGCTTTATATAACTTTAAATATCGATGGATTGTCACCGCAGCGTAAAAATATAAGTATCACGTTACCCACTACCAGGTTGGTAGCAGCATGAGTATGACTCTATCGTCACCTATGTGATGTGAAGTGTCTCGCACTCACTAGATCCATTTACATTGCCTTCCACTTAGCTTTCTCCTGCAGTTAATGTATTTGACATGGATTCTGCAGCCCTAGTAGCTAGTTATAGTACCACGTATTTGCACGGTATTTACAGCCCAGTAGGCAGATAGCGTATAGAGTCCGTTGATGCATTATCAAGTCTCATAAGATACCTCAGTAGTGACATTTTAGGATAGAATTGCCACGCATCTATGATTCCTAGCAAGCAGCACCTTATTGTAGCCACAATTACAGTGCATTGTCATTGATCACACAGCGGACATGTGTGAGACGTAGTACCCTTATCGATGATTGCTATTACAGTGCACCGTTTCTCCTACGCGATCACTTCTGAGGTTCTACTAATATTCTGCTGAGGGCTGGGTGGCAATGGCTTGGGTTTGTTCCATTCCCCTTTCTGAATTGAGGTGATATGCAGTCTTAAAAAGGTGCCAATCACGCATGCAGCTTGAGCTCTCTAATTGCCCCATCAGGGCCATGATCCGTCGAGCCAGGAAAAAGGAAGTCTTGAATGAGGAAACCTTGTGCTCGCCATGACATTGTCTCCTTGCGCTCGCAGAAAGGAAGACTCCACTGATCTGCGTGATCTCCTTAGTCTGCACGCATGGCAACAGTCTTCTCTCCGTCTCTTTCTCGCTATCCTACCGGCGTTGTGTTGTGAGCTGGAAGAAGCGCTCGTAGCACGCACAGTCAATGAATGTGTCGACGGCGAGACATCCCACTTCAGCCCCGGTAGACACACTGCGGCAAATTGTACCACCCGGCTCTGTCAATGTATCGCATCTCCCTTGTTCAGTTGCTAGACTGTAGATACTGTTTTGATCTTAGTAGTCCAATGGCTCTAGGACGCAGTGCGCTAAACAGTGCGAGGATGTATCCAGGGATAATTGAACTACGGTCCGTGCAAAAGTAAGAAAACGTCACTCATGGATAAATAAATGATAAGCCAATATAACTACATAGCGATCTCACGGAAGGTAAAATCTAGGAATAACGGGGTCCCATCTGATTGTTTTTGACTTAAATCTTTTTTTTTAACTTTTTTTCATCTCCGACACCTCTAGTCCTAGATGTAAGAAAATATCGCAGACTCCAAAATACGTAGCTAAGACCTGAGTAAATAAATAGCTGCATGGCGAACTTAAAATAGCACTACGAACTCGAGTCTAGAGATCAAGGTGGGTGTACCTTACGCTGCACCACGTGTGTATCACTGTCAGTTATAACACATTAAATGTTAGAACAATACGTGCGAATTAAATAATAAGTTAATGGAAATGCCTTCTAGAATAAAAGCAACATTTGATCAGATAACGCCAATGAAATATTTTTATTTTTCTAATTCCTTTCGTAAACTAAATAAAAAAAAAAAGATAAAAAAAAAAAAAAAAAAATAATTTAATAAAACTGAATTGCAAAGCCGAAATTCTAGTCAGAAAAAGCTAACCATCTAAATAATTAAATAATTAATAAATAAAAAAATTATAAGAATATAACCTGCTTTATTTTCTATTAAATATATATATAAATCTAGGGCAATATAATGCGACGCACAAAATCAAATGCTGCTTAATATCCAATCTAAAGCTAGCATTACCACGCAAATGGAGATAAATAAATATTACGATGCATGAAATATAGGCATGGCCTAATACATAATGAGGATGACTAGCTCGAGAGCAGAGTACGCTGGCTAGGCGGCAAGGTCTTCGAGCATCCTTAGTTTCGGTTAAAATATCAAATTAAATGCCGCTGCTCGGATCTGCAGTTGCGTCATCCATGTGCTTAGTTCAATGGCCAGTAAGTGCGAAGATGGTGCAATCGACTCCCAAAAAAAATAAGTAGAAACACGTCTCGGATGGAAGTTGGGGTAGAACACCGTAGTATTGGCAGTTCAGTGCCGATGAATCAGTGTTATGGCTGTAAGATGAGGTAGGGTTAAGAGGGGGGTAGAACCCGGGTTTTGCAACTGGTCCTGTTCTACGTCATAGAGGGAAAAAAAAAAGAAAAAATTCATTTCTAACAAAAAAAATAAAAAAAAAAAGTGGTTTTTTTTTTTTTTTTTTTTTTTTAAAAGTAGTGGAACATTGCATTGCAAAAAAACAGCTTTGACATATTTTTATTAGGAGGAGCGGGGGAGATGGTATATTCTATAAGGGATTAGATCACATAGGATTTCAAATTCATGTAAGTTAATAAAGCATCTTATTATAATGGCGGTTTTGTTGGTCGGATTGCCTTGCGTGAATTTAGGGCCAGTTGTTTCAGAATTTCTGCCCCGGAGGGGGACGCACATGCTTCGATCTTATGAATCAAACGTTGTATTCACACACGGCACCAAATCAATATATTGAGGGGCCTTTTTTTAATCCTGGGGGTCGGCCCCCGTCCCCAAGTGTGTCGTGAGAAGATAAAATATACAAACCACATGCTCTTGTTTTAGGACAAGAGGAAGGGCATTTATGTGTAATAACGGTGTTGTCTACACCATATCGACTAGCGGAATCTGGGGGGAAAAAACGAACAATTTTACCTGCAATGTGGGGTTGGGTGAGTGTGTGGTCGTAATGTGTTTGTGTTTGTGTGTGTGTGTGTCCATGGTGGGTGGGTGTGGTAGTGTGTGTGTGGTTGTGACCTTGACGTGTCGGGTGTGTTTGTGTGGGTTTTGTGTGTGTGTGGAGCGTGAATGACATACTTGTCAATTCCGGTGTACAGATTGTAAGCAAAGAATAGGCTCGTAAACCTGAAAGAAAAAACACAAAAAAAATGCGAAAAAAAACCGCACTCCGATTAATTTTTCCATCGGAACCGATTCTAGGCAGGCCATATTTAAGAACACACCCAAAGAACAATTATTACACACATACCTTGGGGAAAAAATCAACGTCTCCAAAAAGAAAAAGTACAATTGTCTCAGGCAATTTGGGCAATTTTACTTTTACACATCATTACACAAAAGCATGTTTTTTTGGTGAGGAGCGGGTTAATATCAGGTAACAAATTCCGAAGGGAAAAGAAAAAAACAAAAAAAAAAAGAAGACGAACAAAAGCAAAGAAAAGGACTATGGGAATAAATACTCCCACCTTCCCTTATAAGCTTTACGTTTGTAATCTCAAAGCAAAGATGTAAGAAGGCTGGGGAATGGTGGGACCAATTGTGGATTCATTTAGTGAATATAGACCTGGAAAAGCAAAATAGAAAAAAATCAATTCCTTATTTCTTTGCCCAGGTGTTCCATTGAAATGGGATGCTAATAATGTGATAGGATAACTTTGTTCCTTTTAAAAAAAAAAATGCAACAGTCAAATCAAAACATAATAAAAATAGGTTAAAAATAATATTAATTAAAAAATATTAAAAACGAAACGGCTATTATTTTTATGTAACAGTAGTTTGATGAATTATGACAGACTGTCTATATATGTTTAGAAAAAAAATTCTTACATAAAAAAAAAAGGAAAACAAAAATTTAATCAAAATTTAGGGGTGGTTAGTTATTAGGGCATGGCGTTTGTTTAGCTGGAACCTGTAAGGGTATGTAATCTTTTTGTTTATTGTTTATAATTTTAATTAAAATTTTATGTTTTACAAATTATAAAAAAAAATATAACACCTAAAAATATAATGTTTTTTAAAGATTTATTTTTTTTTTTATAACCAAAAATAAAGGAAAACAAACAGCGTAGCTCAGATGCTTATATCCTTTCTTCAGCAGCTTTTATTTTGCCTTATCACTTGAACATAACATCAGTTCAACATCTTTTTTCTTTTTTTATTTTTAGCTGAGAACATCCGTAATAATGATATATAACGTCATCACGTACACAACCGTATACCTCCAAATAGAAACTAAAGCTAATTTTGTATAACGTAATCTAATGTATAAGGGTGCAATGCGCTGCTTACCCCCACTAAAGCTCTTAGCCATTTGTATTACCAAAAATAATAGAAATTAAATAACAAATAAACTTTCACATAAGTTTAGTGTTACATACATTTTACACACTTTTATGTTCCAAACATGTCTTGAGTAAACTATCTTTAATTTCTGCTTGGTGGGTGCTTTGTGATATATCAGCTATG
>NC_056617.1:14566459-14569626 GCF_018340385.1 Cyprinus carpio | reverse complement strand
AGCAGGGTACAGGCGGTCCCCGGCCCTCCCGCCTATGATTTACTAAAAGAGCTTTGGAAAAAGATCTACTCAGAAACAAGGCTTGTTTAATTTACAAAAAATTAAACAAGTAAAAGCCTACAACATATAACAGCTTAAATTGAACTATTTAAGTTAAGTAACACAGTTGAAAAATCAATTTTTTAATTATTCGTGCCCAAGTGCATGATGGGAAACAAATATCGGGATCATAACTTTGCTATTTACTTAAAGAACATTGTAAAACATAAACACTTCCAAATAAAAATATTATAAGTTCCAACCTAATTTCTAAAGCTTAAATGAGTAACTAACATCGAATTTACTTATTTGTTTTAATTCTTGCCTTAACTAAATTTAATGTAGAAATTACATTTGCTTTATGTAGTATTTACTTCACTACAAAATCATTATCAGTGTTCTTTCATATTAATTTTTTTAATGTTATTGTTTGTAATTTCCTCATTGTTACCATGCACTTAAAATGTTTTGAGATGGATAGAAATGTCATTGCTGTGTGAATTTAGTCTTTTTCAAAATTCATATTTGCAACTGTATATTGTTTGATGTTTTTCAGTGATACTGTCATATACACCTTAGTGTTTTTTTAGACTAACTATTGACCTAGCAGTGATATTGTGTGAATTTTAGTTTTCAATATGTTTTTGTAAAAATTTGTGTAAAAAGTTGTTTTCTAAATTTACTAATTATACGTAAATGCTTTAAAATATAAGATGGGATTTGTGTATTCAGTGTATAGCAAACACAACCGAAGGGTACAGTAGCGTTAGTATTGGTAAGTATTAACTGTCCATACATGCACTTTTTTTTAAAAATGAAGTCTTGTGGCTCTTGTTGGTGAATTACATATTTTAGGGGGAATATTTTTTTCTTTGTATCTGTCAAAAGGATTAGGCTCATAAACATGTTATATCAAAATAGAGGTTAGCACAAATGTAATCTAAATGTACTCCAAAAGTAATCAGATTACGTTACCAAAAATGTGTAATTTAGGGAGGGGAGAAGAAGACAGGTTTTAATAATGAGACATGAAAGCGATTGGGGTTAATTCTAAGGTAACGAGGGAGGAAATAAATGATAAGAAACAGGATTAACTTTCCCTTGCTATGCGAAAAGGGCCGATGTATTTCTGGGAAAGTTTCTTGGATTCGACCGGAGAGGGGGCAGGTTCTTTGTAGAACCAAACTCTTTGACCGGCTTCGGAAAAGTAGGAGCCGTCCGGCGGTGGCGATTAGCCTGAGGTTTGGTATCTCTGGGAAGTCCAAAGGAGGGGTATGTCTGGCCTTCCTCATGTTAGTCAACAGCATTGGAGAGAAAGCATTGGGCGAGGGGAACACCAACTGCGCCTCTTCCTCACAGGAATAATAGGGGGTATATCGAACTGGCATTCAAAGGGGGGGGATAGTCCAGTGGCCCGAGGACTGGGAGGGTGTTGTGGGCATATTCAGCCCAAAGTATATATGTGTCCCAAGACGTGGGATTGCTAGCCGCCATACACACTGTAGGGTGGTCTCAGATCCCTGATTAATTTGTTCCGTCTGGCCATTGGAGCTCTGGATGGAACCCAGATGATAGGCTGGCTGTGGCCCCAATAAGCCTGCAGAAGCCTTATCTTCACCTCGGTCAGAGCAATGTCCAGGGGAATACCAAATATTCAGAAGACATGGTTCATGAGGAGCTCCGCAGTCTCCTTGGCCAAAGGCAGCAGAGCAGAGGGAGCGAACCGGGCAGCCTTAGAGAGAACCGGTCTACAACCACCAAGGATGACCATGTTTCCCTGGGATGGCAGAAGCCCAGTAACAAAAGTCCAGAGGAAGGTCGCGAGCATGGCCTGCGAGGGGGAAAGGTAAGGAAGAGGCGGAGCAGTCCTGAGGTGGCTGGTGTGTGGACTTTCACTTGATTTTGCACACGGGGAAGGCCTCCACATAGACATTATGTTCCCTTCTGAATGGACGGCCAACCAAAAACCGCCCGCTGAGGAAGCCAAGAGTGAGATTGAGAAATGAACAGGTTCCCGGGGAGCAACCCACCTGGATAAGGTCATGCGGACCAAGGCCTCTCGCACACTCTTTCCAGTTCCCACTGAAAGGGGGCGCGATACAGGACCCGGGAATTATTGATGTCAAAGTCTTCTCTTGTGTCTCAGGAGAGTAGACTCGAGACAGGGCATCTGGCTTGACGTTCATGGTGCTGGGTCTGTAAGATAGGAGAAACTGGAATCGATTTAAAAAAAAGAAAAAAGAAAAAAGAAAAAAGTAACCATCGAGCTTGCCGAGGGTTCAACCGCTTAGCGTGCTGGAGATACTCTAGGTTTTTGTGGTCCGTGAGAACCTGGAAAGGGTGCTGGGCCCCCTCTTGCCAGTGGTGCCACTCCTCCAAGGCAAGTTTTACTGCAAGCATCTCACGATCCCCCACGTGGTAGTTGCGGTCGGAATCCGACAGGCAACAAAACATGAAGGCGCAAGGGTCTAATTTTCCATCTTCACCTCTCTGTGACAGGATGGCCCCTACCCCCACCTCTGAGGCATCCACCTCCACAACAAAAGGTCTGTCTGGGTCAGGGATCAAAAGAATGGGAGCGGAAGTGAAGCAGCGCTTGAGATCCTCGAAGGCCCCTGCTGCCTCCGGACCCCACTGAATCTTGGTTCCTCCTCCCTTGTTAAGCGCCGTCAAGGGGGCCACCACAGAGCTGAAATTCTTAATGAACTTCCTATAGAAGTTTGCAAAGCCAATAAAACGTTGAATCTCCTTGACCGTAGTAAGTATGGGCCAGTTGTGGACCACCTCTACCTTCTTAGGGTCCATCTCCAGGTGGCCAGGAGTGACAGTGAATCCAAGAAACTGAGCATGGGTAACATGAAAATCACACTTCTCTGGCTTTACATAGAGGTGATTGTCAAGGAGTCTCTGGAGAACCCTGCTAACATGTCCCTCATCCTCCTCCAGTGACCATGAGAAAATAAAAAAAAACGTCAAGGTATACAAAGACGAACTGATTAAGCAGGTCCCTGAGGACGTCATTAATTAGCGCTTGGAATACTCCGGGGGTGCTGGTGAGCCCGAACGGCATTACGAGATACTCATAGTGGCCTGTGGGGTCATTGAAGGCAGTCTTCCATTCGTCTCCC
>NC_056617.1:14559670-14565950 GCF_018340385.1 Cyprinus carpio | reverse complement strand
GCCCGGTTCCAGAGGTCTGCCATCCAAAACGGTAACTGCCTGGGGGTGAGGAAGTTGTTGGGTAGGGATCTTAAGTTCCTTAGCCAAGGTTAGATCTAAGAAGTCGCCTGTGGCCCCAGAATCAATCATAGCCTGGACCTGATGCTGGTGGCCCTCCCAGGACAAAGTGGCTGGAACTGCTAGGATGGCGTTAGCAGGAGGAGCTCTAATTTTCCCCATCACAGTCCTTCTGTTGCTGTACGGGGACAGGTGTTTCCCGAGAGCTTGGGGCAAGTGGAGCGGAAGTGGCCGAAAGCACCGCAGTAGAGGCAATGACGCTCCCTCATGCGACATTCCCTCTTGTTGAGAGAAAGCCTGGAACGACCCAACAACATGTCTTCTGCGGAATCATGGAGCTGTTCAGGAGCCGGGGAAGTTCTGGATGAAGGAATACAAACTGGAGAAACAGTCCTGCTCAGAGGAACTTGGGACTGAGACTCCTTGCGACGAGCTGCCCTCTGCTCTCTCAGGCGATTGTCTAGGCGGATGGCCATTGCTATGAGGGACTCAAGATCCTCACCACTGACAGGATGATCAAACACTCGCTTGAATTCTTCCACAAATGCCATGTAGGACTTACAACAGGCATCCTGGGATTGCCACACCGCGAAGGCCCAAGAGATTGCCTTGTCTGAGAGAAGGGTAATAATGTAAGCAATCTTAGAGCGATCCGTGGGAAAATTTGAGGATTGGAGCTCGAAGGTGAGAGAGCACTGGGTGAGGAAACCCTGGCAGGAACTGGGATCTCCAGCAAAGGGCTTAGGAGGAGGTAGTCGGGGCCCTGCCACTGGAGAAGGCCTGATGCCACTCGGAGGTGATACAGAGGAAGGTGAAGAACCCGGGAGGCGTTCAAAGAGCTGGTGGATGGAACTGAGAGTGTTTGGCCATTAGCTCTTCTTGTGGGCTGAGAGGCTTCATGGTTGAAATCTGCCACTGAGGCCACAGAGGCTGTAATGTTGGCCCAAAATTAAACACTCAGGCAGCACTCCGCAAATGTTTGTTTATTTAAAAAAATTCTTTTGCAAGCCAAAAATCCAACAAAAGTTCTTCTCAGACAAGTATTCATAACATGAAGAAAAAAAAAAAAAAAAAAACACTGGTAAAATAAAAACCCATGAAGGGGAGAAAACAAAACTAAGCACATAAACATTAACTAAGATATCTGACTTGAGGTAGCTGGAATGACCTTGGGAAAAACAACAGCAGGTATCATGCAGCCAAGACTCAAAAACCAAATGTGAACAAATGGGAAAAACACAGCTAAATTACTCTATGATAAACAAGGCACAGGTCCTGGATAATGCTAACATAGTAAACGAGGAAGAATTAAGGCCGCAGGAACACGGGGACCTCTAGAGGCATGGGGACAACACAGTAATTAAGAATGCGACACCAGGCTACAGGATTTAATATGCACAAATGTCAATATTCTACATATATTAATTGTGTATTTAATGCAGTTGCAAAAATCACAAAGCCACATCAACGAGGCATTTGTTCTTATTTGCCTAAACCGGCTCCTGCAAGTTTGAAACCCTCATAAGACCCTGTCCATATGAAAAAAGAAGACATGCACACCTTTATTTCAACCCCCACAAGCTATACAGAACAAACCCCAACCCCCTCCAGCTGAACCGAATTCGGTCTGTTTTTTGACTGTGAGGAACGGTGTTGTCATGCTATTGGGATGAAACATGCTGCCTTTCTCGCAGCCCATATTATTATTTTCACCATACCATAATAACAAATTCTCAATTGATGATTAATCATTCTTTTTGCAAAAATCATTGTTTATTTATGACGTCGGTTTTAGAGAGAAGCTTCAGAATAATGGAATCCTCTACCAGAGCCTCCCGGCTTCTGGCGGTACCACTCATTAACTGCACTTCAGGTTCTTATCAGGGTTCTGTTTTTTTATTAAACACTGCTTTCTTAATTAAAACTGTCCAAGATCCCGCTGACAAGCTTCGCTTACAACAAAAACGTTTATTACAAAAGTCATGACCAAAAATATGAATTCTCTAAGGGTGCGAAAGTAGCACCTAAGCAATATGCATGTATTAGATGATGCGAGAACTACAAACTACAGAGACGTTTAGAAGACACTTTCTGAGAATTAGCAAAATAATAATCTGAGAATGACATTATTTTACATTTATTTAATAGTTACATAATAATAATAATAATAATAATGATACATAATTAACCAATGAATATTCTTAACTAATCAGCGTATAAAGAAGAGCCTCAATGGCAGCATAATGTGAGGTAGGTGGCAACGAATAAGAAGACGCTAACATGTTTCACCTCTGCTGGTTGTATGTAGCAACTTTAAGCACATGACAGCTCTAGCTGAGCAAACGACCCACCCTCTCACAGAATTGTCACACAGGTTTTGAAAAACAAATGAATTCCGCCAATAAAAAAAAAGGTCAGTCGGATCAGACGCAACTTCAATAACAAATCTAACCCAAACAGGTATGACGCTATTTTTATTTCTCATACAAATACTAATATCAAAAGAATTATATTCTTGACCAACTTCGATTTTGTTATATTCGTTAATTTTGTTGAGTGCGTATGAAAAAGGTCTTTTCACATTTAATATTTCTATTAGAGCAAATCTATGTAGCGAAGATGGGAGAGTTGGAAACAGCGGCTGGCATTTGCCCTATTCCCACGCTCAGCAACTTTGCCACCCCACACTTGATCTTCAGAATGTTAGCAGTTCGTTTATTACTCTAAATAATTGAAATAACCTCGCAGCCGGTTCTTCGTCTGTAAGGAATAAAGTTGTTTAACCGCTCGACGCATATTTGGAAGCAGCTATTCATTAGGTAGCAATATGCGATTTTTGCAACATGTCGATAGAGCTGTTGTTGGTCTGACCTGGATTTAATTTGAAAACTTTCGCTGAGGTGTTTTAGCTGAATGTTCTTGAGTTTGAATTGAATGAAATTTTTACTAATAAAACATCCAAATAAATATAATTTAATAAATAAACACCTTTATACAAACCCAAAGCAACTTTAAGATAAGTGCAAGTGGAAATATAACAAAATACCTTTTTTTGTAATCCATTAAGAAAGTCTACTATAACTAAAACTTTCAAGACCCAACTTATTCTTCTGAAGCATAATGACTCTGAATTAAAGGCAAACTGAAATTAAATATGTTATTTATTCTGCCAAAACAGTCTAAATCAAAAATGGTGGCACACTACATCACAGATCCTTGGATATCATGATGTCCTTCATGTGGTGTGAAAGAACCAGTATTTGTCTGGGCTGTGTATGCTAGAGCTGGATTAACGTTCGACTTAAATTATTATAAAATATTGTACTGTTTCAGAAGACCTATCGGTGCTGCTACATTTGCAAAATTAGCAATTTATCTCACATAACACTAAAACCCATCAATTAAATCAATATGAATTCTACTTAACTTACTTCACTTTAGGCTCATAGTATTGCAGCCATCTTGTTGCATTTGACATCCCAGCACTCCATGCTGCCTTTGCTCCGAAAAAAATGATATAACTCATACTTGCATATGTATTTTTGAATTAAAAAAAAACCGCCCCCGAGGTGCAAATATTAGTCTGAAATGGTATAATGTTGCAAAACAGCCATAAATGCTCCTTGAGGCCGCTTTGTTTACCGGGGCTTCGCTGATTGTACACTTAATTCCATGGATTGTCTTAGATGAACTGACTAATTTATAAAAAAAAAAAAAAAAAAAAAAAAAAAAAAAAAAGTTATTTGCAATTTAGTGAATGGTTGTCTTACCTATTGCCTTTTAGTTTCCCACTGGGTGTCGGTTATCTGACAGTCGTCTTCAATTTAAGAGTTTTGTCTTTAATTCATATCCTCTGTGGTGCACAGTGATTCATGATGAAAACATTGACTCAAAATGTGGTGTTGGTCAAATGTGAAATCATCAAATTGCAAGTACTTTAAAAAATGTTTTTACTATCTACAAAATTTAACAATTAAAATGTTGTTATACAAATAGCTAAATCAAACCTACAGTCATTTTGTAGATTTTCATTTAAAAAAAAAGATAAAGTAGATTGCTTTTGCTGATTAAGAAAGCAAACTGATTCAGTGTTTTAAGTTTTATTAAACATGTGGTTGAAGGCATACATGAATAACATTTACACAACACCTGTATAAATATAAAACCTGGTCCATGTTTAAACAAAAAAAAAAGTGCAACAGTGAAAGCTAAACAAGTTCTCTACTTTGTATAGGTGGCACAACCACACGTGATAGATTGCTTCGTGGTAAGTACTCTCTGGTATCTAAAACATGTTATCAAGTCCCTATATTAACAACACATGGCAAGAGATTTATACACCAAGAACAAATTTAATAATCAGTCTAATGTTGGGGACCAGAAACAGACTTCCAAAATCATGGTACCCAGATGGTTTATAACCATTGCCGAATGGCAATTTGAATAAGGACCCACATGTTTTGCAAAATATATAGAATATCCACCAACATGTTCTTTTTTTTGCCAAAACCCTTTATACATGAAACTTTTTTTTATTAGGTCTTGCTTGTTTTGGGTTACTTTTGATTATCTTGATTCCAAAAAGTGTGTATTTCCCAGAAACAAAATGTAGTAAACTTAAAACTGGTCAAAAAAACAACATCTTATCAATGTTATTTATATTTTGCATTTGATTGGTTTAACACTACAGTGATAAAGTACCATTCTGCGTTGTCATCATAACACACAATCCACCATCCCCTGCATTTTTATCTATCTATCTATCTTCATCTATCTATCTATCTATCATGTTTTCCCTGATTACCGCGAATCACCATCACTCTGCTTCAATGGAGCAGCATTAATAGACAATCGTAAGTCCTTACAAGCTACGCATATCGTGTTCATTATCCAAGTGCGATTCATCTGCGATAAGATTCAATTGGTACGTGTGTCAGTGGATCCTACGGCTCTGTCCTATTAATGCCGCTCCATTTGACAGGTGATGGTGATGTGAGCGTAATCAGGAACCGCTTATTGACAACACACGTGACACTCCATGCGATAAATCACCCATCCCTGATATAAATCCCCAATACATGCCGGAGCTAAGAAGGATCACCAGAACATAGCGTAACACTTACAAACTCAACTGCAATAGCAGACCCAGGTTTAATCTACACAGGGGCAACAAGGAAATGGTACACAGCTGAAACCAGGTAGACACTAATGAAAACACAGTATGATGGGAAAATGGAGTCCATAACAGAAAACGCAAACTACACACATGAACCCCCTATAAGCCTCACAGTGGTGCAGCAACCGGCTGACATTGTTGAACAATTTTTTTTTTTAATACAAAACAGATAAGAAAATATTTAACAGCTGCTTGGCCCATTTGACTGTACACATTCGAACGTAGGCTACCTCTTGCAAATCAGTGGCTGTAATCATTGAATAAACAATGAAACTTTTATAACATTTGTTGCACAAATCAAACAAATACTTCTAACTTGCTTAACTTCAATTGAAGCGAAACGCATTTTCCTTGTTTGAAAGTTTGTGATCATGAAACGCACTAATATGTACAGAGTCCTTATAACCATGAACCTCAATATCTCAGACACGGTCAGCAAGTTTAGTTTTCTTTTGACTTTCATTTTGAAAATGCTGTTTGCGTTACCTCATAATGCTATGAAGGCTCTTTTTATTTTTATTATTCCAACGTGTCTGTATTTATTATCTTAGCCTACATAGCCTAATACAGCATTTAGTGTAGACCTATTCGTGTTTTTTTGTTTAATAAACGTTTTGGTAATACGCAATATCGTGTTCATTATCAAAGGCGATTCATCTGCGATAATGAATGCGATATTGAGTACGTTGTCAGTGATCTACAGCTCTGTCTATTAAATGCCGCTCCATTTGAAAGCAGTTGATGGCTATTTAGCGGTAATCAGGGAACCGGCTTTATTGACGAAACACACGTGACAATCGCATGCGATAAATCGCCCAGCCCTGATATACATCCCAAATACATGACGGAGCTAAGAAAGGATCACCAGAAACATAGACGGTAACACTTAACTCACACTGACAATCGCAGACCAGGGTTTAATATACACAGGGGCAAACAGGAAATGGTACACAGCTGAACCAGGTAGACACTAATGAAAACACCCCAGCAGGCACTGGACGTCAATATAACGTCATACTGACATTGGATCCCAACGTTGGACAGACG